>NC_142939.1:60752340-60782340 GCF_046866305.1 Octopus bimaculoides | reverse complement strand
CACAAACATATACAAATATATAAATACATATATACAACGGGCTTCTTTCAGTTTCCATCTACCAAATCCACTCACAATACCGAGTCAGCCCATGACTATAGTAAAAGACACATGCAGTGGGACTGAACCTGGAACCATTTGGTTGGTAAGCAAGCTACTAACCACACAGCCAAATTTTGTGTGATATTAAATGGCTGAAATATCTTTTATGCCGCATAATTACTAAAGTATCAACATACAGCCTCAGATCAAGCTACTTATCAATCAAACAAGTAGGTCTTTAGGACAGAAAAATCTTTTGTCATGAAGAAAATTTGTCAATTAATCTTAAGAAGCAAGAATTCAGTAAATAACTGCAATGTAAAAACAGATAACATTTGAGGAAAATCTTTCCAAAAACCAGAGATAGGAATTTTGCCTAAAAGTAATGAGAATATCAATTAGGTTAACGAATGATGAAAGATACCTTGAGATGGTACTGAATAACTACTTCAGCTATTAAAAGACTTAAAGTGTTCTTGTAAGACATTGTAATAAGACATTATACTGAAATGAACTGGAACTGTTTAATTCGTTATCAATAGCTTTGGTGACTTACAACAAGGTAAGAAGCCAGATAAGACTCTTACCAACCCCCAGGGAGAAAAACAATCTCACACACCACACACACACACACACACACACACACACACACTATGCACATATATGTGCACACTTGCATGCACTACACACATAATTGTATTTATGTATATTTTTATGTGTATGTATTTATATACGTTTGTATATATCCATGCATAGCATATATATATGTGTAAATATATATATATATATATAAAATTATTAGTGATGGAAGCCAGCCATATTAGTACTAAAGAGCAGTCTTTATATCCAACTTAATGTGGGTGTCTTGTTAGAATGCCAAATACTGCAGTATTAGCATTGAGAAATATTCTTATATAGGTGCATGGTATATAAAATCATAGGCATATATCATAGCAGATACCTGCCACTGAGAAAGTCCAGTAGACTGAAATCCCATGAAATGGCAACTTCAGAGCCCATAACAAATTATTCTAACATGAAATTAACGTCCAAGTGGCTGAGCACTCCACAGACACGTGTACTCTTTAACGTAGTTCTCGGGGAGATTCAGCGTGACACAGAGTGTGACAAGGCTGACCCCTTGAATTACAGGTACAACAGAAACAGGAAGTAAGAGTGAGAGAAAGCTGCGGTGAAAGAGTGCAGCAGGGTTCACCACCATCCCCTGTCGGAGCCTCGTGGAGCTTTAGGTGTTTTCGCTCAATAAACACTCACAACGCCCGGTCTGGGAATCGAAACCGCAATCCTATGACCGCGAGTCCGCTGCTCTAACCACTGGGCCATTGCGTCTCCACACAAACTGCAATAGTGTGGTAAAATATTTAAGTATTTCAAGAATAACACTAACAACCAGACAATTGTCAGGAAGTCATTAAACAGGTCACAGATGCGCAGTGAAAATTGTGACACACCAAGAAATTTTTATTGTTTGTGAGAAGACTGGCTGTCTTCTGATTCTTCAGATAACCAGATATTTTTTGGTGGGTGGGCAAACAGTTTTACCATCTTTGTCTCTGCTTCGCAGTAAAGATTTTCTCTGTAATGGCATTTTCTTTGTCGTTGTCCTATCATAACAGAAATCCAGATCTTGATGATTACCTGTAAAAGAGCAAATAATTAAACCTGTTTGCTATTACTTTCTATTTGTTCCTGATGATTGCAAAAACCATTTCACCGACACAGCTATGAAACAGATCATTTCATATCACTATTATCATCATCATCATCATCAGCAGCAGCAGCAGTAGTAACAGAAACAATAGCTTCATCATCATCATCATCAGTTTCATCTTCATCATCGTTGTCTTCCTCATCATCACCATCATCATCATCAACATCATCGTCTTCATCATCATTGTCATCCTCATCAGCATCCTGTTTCACCACCACCACCACCACCTCCTCATCATCTTCATCACCACTATGATCGTCATCATCAGCAGCAGCAGCAACAGTAGCAACAGCAGCATCCTCTTCTCCCTGATCATCCTCATCATTATCATTAGCACCATCATCACCATCACCATCACTATTGCTGTCACAACCTCGCTTCCTTTCTGTTTGCACATATGCGTGTATTCACTAAGATTTAAATACACACACATACATACATGCAAACAGACACGCATAGACACAAACACATACGCTTACATGAACCGCTCAGATAATGTTTCACTATTCTATATAACTCATATCTGAAGTCTCTAGTGTCACACAGTACACACACACACACACACACACATGTATATATATATATATTCATTGAAACACATTCACTGATTTTCAAAAATGGAAATGTTATAATTTCTAAATCTCTCTAAATGAGAGATACAGCAACAGTACTGACTATTAATATTTATTGCCAAACTAACAGGGCACTCCATAGAAATGGAGGAATCCTGCTGCTTATTATCTGTGAGAGGCAATCACCTCTAGCAAGCTATATGATGCACGAACCTGCATCTATAAACCTTCAAACAGGACTTATTCTCTGTAAGCCTGGTTACTTATTCTATTTTTTGCTGAACCGCTAAGTTACAGCATCAGCTGTCAAGCGATGGTGTGGGGACAAACACGGACACACAAACATATACACACACACACGCATGCATACATACATACATACATACATATATACATATATATATATGTAGATATAAATGAAATATTCAAACACTGAGATTTGAAGTTAGATGTCACTACTGTTCATATCATCTGTGGATAAATTCAAAATTTGATGATATCACCAGTAGTGGCATGGGTGGAATGCAGTTATAATAGCTTTAAAGAGCTATGAATTATAAATTTGCACGAAATAAGAGCTAAGTCTTAAATAATCCACCATGACGGGCTTCTTTCAGTTTCCGTCTACCAAATCCACTCACAAGGCTTTGGTCGGCCTAAGGTGCCACACAGTAGGACTGAACCCTGAACCATGTGGTTGGTAAGCAAGCTACTTACACAGCCACTCCTGCACCTATACATATGTGTGCGTGTGTGCGTGTGTGTGTGTGTGTGTGTGTGTGTGTGTGTGTGTGTGTGTGTGTGTGTACTAGTTTTAGAACAAAGACACCATATACTCGTGACTCATGACAAGCAATAAAAAGCTGACCATCAGAAACACATCTGGCTGTAGAAGATTGTCTTAAAATATTTGTGTTTATTAGCAGATCTGCTATTCTCTTGTCTTTAATACCACTTTTCCATGTTAGAACGGCATTGCTTGAATATATTCTTGAGGTTTTGCTTCACTGCCAGATGCCTTTCCTGCTGTCTACTTTAAACTGGTTCATCGAGTGACGGATTTCATATTTCATAGTTCATATTTCGTATGATGATGATGATAATGATGATGATAATGATGATGATAATGATGATAATGATGATAATGATGATGAGGATGATGATGATGAGGATAAGGATATTTCCACTACTGGCAGCGATGGAGAGGAAGAAGGATGCGGATGCTGGTGGAGAGGATGGTGACAATCATTATCGTGAACATATTCATGACATTGACAATGACAACAACGATGACGATGGGGGTGGCGGTGACGGTGGCGGCGGCGGTGGTGGCGGCCGTGGTGGCGATGATGACACTAGTCATCATATATAAGATTTCTAATGAAAATATATTTAGTTTTGCCTAACAACCTCTCTCTGCATTAATGCTTTGACTATTATACACACGCATACACACACACACACACACAAACACACACACACACACATATGACTGTGTGTGTGTCTGTATCTGTATGTATGTATGCATATATGTAACCATGTGTATGTGTATGTATGTGCCTGTGTGAGTGTGTGTCTGTGATAAAGCGTGTGTATATATAACTGTACATAATTCTAGCGACATTGATAAATTTATGAAAATGCATAGCAAACTATTGTACATGTATTGATCTTGTGTTAAAAGATATCAGTTATAATATAATGTTAGAGTGTATTGTCATGCGATATTGTTCAATATTCTAGATTACAGCTAAGTGAAGCATGAGAAGGAATATGTTTCCTACATCCATTAAAAGCGTTGTCTCTGTTGCAACCAAATGCTAATTTGATGTTTGCTTGTTAAAGATGAATAACAAAGAAGACAGTGCCAAACATTTAGCTATTGTTCGATTTAGCAGTTTTTATACACCGAGTTTTATTTATTACAGTAATGTCTATACAAGCTGTGATATAGGTTAAGGCATAGACAGAAAACATTAGTCGTAATACTCTGACATAGGTTAAGACAAAAGCGTTGATGTAGTCGTAATACTCTGACATAGGTTAAGACAAAAGCGTTGATGTAGTCATAAAAATGTTGGCACAAACATAAGATGTAACACTGTGATATAGGTTAAGACATAGACAGAACACATTGGACATATGGCATTGTGATAAGACAAAAGCATCGATGTTAAGGTTAAGACAAAAGCATAGATGTAGTCATAGAGATATAAAGCATAGACCTAAGATGCAACACTGTAATATAGGTTTAAGACATAAACAAAACATGAGATATAACACTCTGCCATAAGTTAAGACAAAAGCATTGATACCGTCATAAAAAATATCAGCATGTACATAAGATATAAGACTGTGATATAGGCTAAGACATAGACAGAAAACTGAGATAGAATTATAGAGTAATTTTTGCATAACCAAGTTCTTGATAAATCTATGACAGTTTATGGTATAAATATATAAATATAAAACATTTAAATATCTCCCTCACACATATGCCATATATCACAATGGTACCCCTACGATTCTATCAGGAGATGGTGCCCAGGGCATAGTTAGATATGGGCACACACACTACAGAATAGAGAAGTGAATTTGCAACACCATTTCACCAAAGATTTCCTGAAGAAGGGATCCTAAACTCGAAATATTGAAATACAAAGTAAAAGTACAAACAATTGACTTGTTACTTTTTCTTACAACTTGCATTGTTTTGGCTTAAAAAAAAAACAATTAAAAATATCTATATCAGACAATGCTTCATGCAAATTATACAACTCTAACACATTAGACATAACACTGTGATATTGGTTAAGACATAGACATACTGTATTAGGCATAGCACTGTGGCAAATGTTAAAGCATCGACACAAAATAAAAAACATAGTACTACGATGCTGGTTAAGACACTAACATAAAACATAAGACAGATAAGTGTGACATCGATTCTCAAATAGACGCAAAACATAAAACAAGGTACTATGATATTGGTTAAGACATATATGAGGTTTGTATGGTGGGTGACTAGGACCATGTAGTCATCCTGGTTTTAGGCTAGGGGTTGGGCTTTATGGGATAAACTGGTGACTGATCAGGCCAAGTTGTGTCCAGAAGATTCTCTGATAGCATTGACAAGGCATAGTAGTATATGTTGGGGTTTTAATGGTGCTGGTTTTTCTGACCTATTTGCATGGCTATGTTGTAGCAATAATGTCGTCTTCACTGATTTGCATGCCCTTGCGGACAGGGGATTTCCACTTGCCTCTGTCTATCTTGGGCTACCTGCTATCATGTGATGTAAGTCATGCTGAAGGCTTTCAGAAAAGCTTTTAAAGTGTCTTTGAAGTGCTTTTTCTTGTCTCCCTAGTAGTGTTTGCATTGTGACATAAAGGAAATCCAAAAGCGGTGGGGTGCATATGTATGTAATATATATGTTATATGTGTATATATATATATATATATATATATATATATATATATATATATATATATACACATATATAAATGTATATACATACATATAAATGTTACCAACGTCGCCTTACTGGCACAGAAATTTGCAATGGCTCCATAACTACCATCGCAACTACAACCTTGGAGCCTTAGTAATCTGTTACAGTACTTACCTAGTGTACCTATTCATTTAGATCACCTGTAAACTAAACCCCGATACTTTGTGTGTGTATATATATATATATATATATACGTATCATCATCATCATCATCATTTAACGTCCGCTTTCCATGCTAGCATGGGTTGGACGATTTGACTGAGGACTGGTGAAACCGGATGGCAACACCAGGCTCCAATCTGATTTGGCAGAGTTTCTACAGTGTATTTTATGTGCCACCCACACAAGAGCCAGTCCAGGGGCACTGACAACGATCTGCCTCGAAAATCCTTACACATGTCACGGGCACAAGTGCCAGAAAGGCAATGCTGGGCACAGGTGCTATGCCGATTTCGCTTTCGCTTGCCCCAATAAGTCTTCGCAAACTGAGTTCGTGTCCATATATGTATGTATATATATATATATATATATATATATATGGTGGACTTCTACACTGTTTCTATCCACCAAATTCACTCACAGTATGTTTATTGTTATGGCACTGTTATTAGAAGACACTTGACCAAGATGCAATGCAGTGGGAATGAACCTGAAGACACATGGTTACAAAGCGAGCTTTTTAATCACATAGCTGTGCTTGTGACTCTAGAGCCTGATTCCAAAACATTAATAAGCAAAAACCTAATCTGGATTATTGAAATAAAACCATAACTAATTCTGTGGTTTAACTTAATTATTTAATCATACCTTGATCTGTGTTGAATCCTTTTCATTGCATGTTGAAAGCAGTTTATGCATGAAGTGGATGTGTGGTGTGTGTGTGTGTGTGTAAGAGAGAGGAGAGAGAGAGAGAGAGAGAGAGAGAGAGAGAGAGAGAGAGAGAGAGAGAGAGAGACGTCTGTCATAGTTAGTCAACTATGTCAATCATCTAGCATGCAATTAGAGTCTTAATTTATTATCATAATTTGTGACAACCTTTCAATCGAAATGTTTGATCTCTTTAAAACTGTACATGCTGCTAATATTTTATAAATATCTTTAGTTTTTATTTCATATGTATATATATATATATATATATATATATATACTCTTACTCTTTTTACTCTTTTACTTGTTTCAGTCTTTTGACTGTGGCCATGCTGGAGCACCGCCTTTAGTCGAGCAAATCGACCTCAGGACTTATTCTTTGGAAGCCTAGTACTTATTCTATCGGCCTCTTTTGCTGAACTGCTAAGTTACGCGGACGTAAACACTCAAACACACATACATATATATATATATATATATATATATATGACGGGATTCTTTCAGTTTCCATCTACCAAATCCACTCACAAGGCTTTGGTCGGCCCGAGGCTATAGTAGAAGACACTTGCCCAAGATGCCATGCAGTGGGACTGAACCCGTAACCATGTGGTCGCTAATTTTTTACTGAGAACATATTTCTTCGTGGTTAGATGATTCGGCATCTATTTCTAGCATATAGGAGTCCACTTTTGCTGGTCATTCCTCTTAATTTTGTATGTAATATAATTTTAATCTTCGGATTTTTTAATATGCTAGACCACTGGTTTTAATTGATTAATATCAATTTCTACCCTTATTAATAAATTTTATACACATGTATATATATATATATATATATATGTGTGTGTGTGTGTGTGTGTGTGTGTGTGTGTGTGTGTGTGTGTGTGTGTATATTTATATGTGTATATATGTGTGTGTGTGTATATATATATATATATATATATATATATATATATATATATATATAAAATGTTATAGATTCATAATTTAAAAAACAGAGAAATAATATATCATCAAACGCTGTTGTTGTTATTGTTGTTGTTGTTGTTGCTGATAATAGCAGTGATGGTGGTTGTAGTGGTGGTGCTGCTGCTGGTGATGGTGCTGGTGATGGTGCTGGTGGTGATGGGTGGTGTTGGTGGCAGGTGGAGATGCTGGTGGTGGCAGTTTTGGCGTTGTTGGTTTTTGACCCCACTGCGAACTTGATCGAGTAAACCTACAATCAGAGATATTTCGATATTCCAGCCATGATCATCATGGCTTTCTTTCTGGTGGGGTGGTGTGGGGTGGGGCGGGGGAGTGAGAGAGTTGTAGAACTTTATTGAAGAGTGTAAACATGAAGGAGAGTTGGTTGCTATTTCTAGCAAAATTTAAAACCATATATAGCAGGCAAGGGCAACCTTTCTTGTAAAGCAGGCCACATGAGACACAACTCATCCTCAAACAGGTCACACTACAAGAAAAACTGAAGGTAATCTTTCATTAGGCATGCCATTCAGAATGTCCCACAGGTCACAGTTTGCCTACGACTGGCAGAGCTTCTTTCATTGGTTCATAAATTCTTTGTGCTGCATTAATATGAAGAATTATTCAGACATAGATAAGTTTTATTGTATAATCTCTGTAATATGTTGTAAAATAACTGGGAAAGATATAAACGGTATATTTATCTGGAAAATATGATTTGTAAAAATCAATAAAATAATTCTCTTAATATTAGATTCTTGTTCAATAGCAACCTGGTAGAATTGTTACTGTACTATAATAAACGCTTAGTGACATTTATTCTGGCTTTCCGTTCTGAGTTCAAATGGCGCCAGGGTTGACTTTGCTGGTCATCTTTTTAGGGTCAATGGAATGGACATAACCCCTCTCCCGAAAACTGCAAAAAGTTTTAAACCAATATTAGATTCGTGTTCAAGATGATGAGCTGGCACAATCGTTAGAGTGCCAGGCAAAATGGTTGGCAGCATTTCTTTGCACTTCCTGTTCTGAGTTCAAATATCATTTTGGGGGTCAATATTATTGAGAGATGTCCCCCTCCCCTGTGATTACTGACCTTGTGCCAAAATTTGAAATCAATTTTAGATTCTTGTTAGGTGTATGAGGAATGGTGGAATCAAAAGACCTTCCTGCAGTATGCCATGTGGTATTTAGTGTGACGATAACGATGATGATGAAGAGGAGGGGGAGGATGAGTGTGGTGGTGGTGGGGATGGTGGTGGTGATGTTGTAATCACCCATCAATCCATCTATCTTTGCAACCCTCTAACTCCTGTGCGGTTTGTGGGTGGTGATGGTGGTGGTGGGGGAACAGAGTCCTCAGATATGCCACCACCAGAGGGCCACATCAGAAGCAACCATCAGCAAAATGTTCTGGCTGGATCCCCAAGGGAGACCATCAAAATGGTTTCATCGCCAGCATCAACGGTGAGCTGGGATGTGAGGCAGGAATGGCAATTGGTGCTGTCAGCCATGGAAACAAGAGTTCTCTCTAGGAAGCCTCCTCTGTGCACTTTGCCTCTCTTTGAAACCAGGCTGAAGCATCTGGATATGCTCCAGGTCATGTAAGGAAGGACACATTGGATAATTCAGTCATAGGTATACACAATGTGGAGACTGTCACAAATGGAATACTTTTGATTACAGGTTTTCTTGATCAGAGCAGACCAGTGGCTAAACAACGATAATAGCAATTGTGGTCACATGATTCATCGATTTCTCTACAGTCTTTGCTCCAAAGTCTCTAATTTGTTTGAAGTAACTTGGTTAAGTTCATGCTGGAGCTTTTTTGCTTTTCATTGTCAGACAAAAAGAATGCCTGATAAACAGTTGCTAAGAGACTGGAAGCAATCTGGCTTCTCATCTCACAAATATAACAGCATCTAAAACCATTTCTTCACAAATGCATGGAATATTCCAAAAAAGAATTGCAGCATTTATTAAATCAAGCAAATTATTGAGCTTTATTTATTTGGCAAAGAACTAAAACATCTCAGGTAGTATTTCCTTCACAAATTAAATTATAAACAGAAACTTGAAAACGTTTGCAAATTTTACTGATATTTTCTTTTCTCTTTGACTACCAAAATATTCTTCATTTAATAAATTAAATGTAAGTGTACTGAAGTAAAGTTTTTCAAAAATTTTACAAATATTTCCAAGACTAAAATTTTTCCACTCCCTCTTTCGTTTAGTTTTATCTGATTAGTTTGGAGTGTAATCAAATTATTTTTAATTGAGCGAAGAAAGAGTACTATTCCTTTCTAAACTGATATAAAAGTATCAGAGATACAATGAAAAGATTATACCAAACAAAAAGAAACCAGGATAACGATATCATCCAAATTAGCTTCAAATGTTTCTGGTATTGCTCCTTTTAAGTCTTGCAAAGTTTCAATGAAAATCATTAAAATCTGATCACAAGTAAATTACTTTCAGCAAAGAATTAATTCTTGAAAAATGTAAATTATTGATTAGTTCAGTCAACAGATGATTGCTTTTAATTAATGCAGAGAACTTAACATGTCATTAGAAAGCTTTGTATGTATGATGTGTATTTGAATTGATCTGTGATAAGAACTGTTTTGAAAATAAGGATGTAGACTATACGTAGTATCTTCACCGTTTAACTATGTTCCATATCTTAGAATACACATCGGAACTGAGTTTTTAAATGGTTATCTTATACTTGTTTGAATCATTAGAATGCGGCCATGCTGGAGCACCGTCTTGGAGAATTTTAGTCAAATGACTGAAACCCAGGACTTAATTTTCTTAAGCCTGGTACTTAGCCTATTGGTTTCTCTCGCCGAAACCTCTATATTATAAGGATGTAAACACACTAACACCAGTGGTCAAGCAGTGGTGGGAGAAAAATACAGACCCCAAAACACACACACACACATATATATGACAAGCATCTTTCAGTTTGTGTCTACCACATCTACACACAAGGCTTTGGCCCACAATGTCACACAGTAGGACTGAACCCAGAACTGTGTGGTTTGGAAGCAAACTTCTTACCACACACCCATGCCTGCACCTATGAATATTTATTTTTTATTGTTATTTTATTTTACTATTTATAATTTTATTCATTTATGTAATTATTTCATGTCCAAAGATACATTCACAACATTGAATAACTTTTACACAAACCTCATTAATAAAATTAGCTAACAATACTAATTAATGAATACCAACCCAGGAGGGAGACCAAGCAAGTTGGCCACTTGACCGGTTATGACTTAGAAATAGCTCATACTTCAAATTATGCCCTACATTCTCTGAAATTCTTTCTACTTTAGGAACCTGGAATTTTGGATGCAGGGGATTGGTCGATTAGATCTACCCCAGTACTCAACTGGTACTTATTTAATCAACCCTGCTAGAATGAGAAGCAAAGGTGACTTCAGTATAATTTGAACTCAGAACATGAAGATCTAGAAGAAATGCTGTTAAGTATTTCAGCTAGCATGCTAACAATTCTGCCAGCTCCCCACATCAATAATAATAATAATAATAATAATAATAATAATCATAACGATAATCTTTTCTACTATAGGCAACAGGCCTGAAATTTCGGGGGAGGGGGCTTTTCGATTACATTGACCCCAGTGCATAACTAGTACTTATTTCATTGACCCCCCAAAAGGATGAAAGGCAAATTCGATCTTGGCAGAATTTGAACTCGGAACAGATGTAATACCACAAAGCATTACACCTAGCATGCTAACGGTTCTGCCAGCTCACCGTTCTTTCTACTATAGAATGCTTGCAATGTAGGCTGGGGATTAATCAATAACATCCACCTCCAGTACTCGACTGGTACTTTATCTTATTGACCCTGAAAGAATAAAAATCAATGTCGACATTGGTAGAATTTGAACTCAGAATATAAAGAACCAGAAGGAATGCTGCTAAGCATTTTCGCCCAATGTGCTAAAGATTCTGCCAGGCCTCTCTCTTTGCTACATTCTTAAAAATAATGAGACTAGATGGTCGTAGCTGGAACGCCTTTGATAATAGGTGTACCAGATCAGGATAATTAGCCTCAGGACTAAATAACTGCAACAGTAATGATTTATTGTTGCTCGGTTTTACTGTGGTTAATAGGTAATGTTTCCGAACCCTTTCGTTACCGTATTTATTTTGAGATGCTCTGTGTTTCTTTCAAGTACTTTAAATATAACAAAGAATTTAGTAAAATAACTTGGTTATCATTCAGCTAGTGTTAGGAACATACATTGTGACTAAGGTTTGGTGGAAGATTCTAATTCAAAACTTATGAAAACAAGATATTTGTACTCAGAGCCAGAGCTGGTTTCAGCCAGGTTGGTAACGAAAGGGTTAAACATTACCTTCCTGCTCTAAATCAACTTAACCTTTTGGCAATGAGCCAATGAGAAAGCCTGTACTCCAAGGCAAAATTTCAGTTACCCAGATGCACACTGTTGTCAACAACTACATACATACATACATACATACATATATACATACGTATATACATTCATACATGCATGCATGCATGTATGCATGCATGCATACATAAATACATGAATGCGTGCATACATACATGCATCAATACATACCTACATACATACCTACATACATACCTACATACACACATACATACACACATACATACATACATGTATGCATGCATACATACATGCATGTATTCATACATACAGAGAGATGAGCAGACGGACAGACAAATGGACAAACAGATGGACAGACAGATAGATAGACAAGTAAATAGATAGATAGATAGATAGGTAGGTAGGTAGATAGATAGATAGATAGATAGATCGATAGATAGATAGATAGATAGATAGATAGATAGATAGATAGATAGATAGATAGATAGATAGATAGATAGATAGATAGATAGATAGATACACACACACACACATATTAACATCATCCTTATTATCATCAACATCATCATCATTTAACATCCAATTTCTATGCTGGACAATTCAACAGGGACTGGCAAGCCGGAGGACCTGTGTCTGCTTTGGCATGATTTCCATGGCTGGGTACATTATTTGATAAATACACACATTTATGAATTAAGATTATGATCATTTCGTATTCCTATCAGGATTTACAACTTCAGTTTAAAAAATCTTTTTTCTGACATCTTCATCACTAACTCTTCAGTTTCTATGGCAACAAACAGTAGCAATCACACGTGTTATATTTCATTAAAACAAAATATTATCATATTAATTAGGGCAGTTCTTCTAAATAGAATATTGATTTCCATATTGGTATGTGGTCACACGTGGAGTGAAATGGGGAGGGATGATAATTAATTAGATCACCTTCATTCCACCACTTCAGGGGTACATCAGCTCACCAAATGACAAACATAATTACCGACTTTTTGGTGTTCTTCATGTTCAAAATTTCTTCATGATAAAGTCAATTTTAAATTTTGGCACAAGGCCGGCAATTTCAGAGAAGGATTGGGTAAATTGATCTCATTAAACCTAGAGTTCAACTGGTACTTATTTCATCGACCCCAAAAGTTTGAAAGGGAAAGTCAACCATGGCAGAATCTGAACTCTGAATGCAAAGATGCACAAAATGTTGCTAAGCGCTTTGCCCAGTCTGCTAACGATTCTGCCAGCTTGACACTTTCGGCTAGCTGGCAGCATCGTTAGCAGACTGGGCAAAATGCTTAGCGGCATTTCTACCTTCCGAGTTCAAGTTCTGCAGAGGTTGACTTGATATTTCATCCTTTTGGAATCAATGAAGTTGGTACCAGTTGAGCACTGAAGAGCAATGTAATTAATTCAGTGTAATCAACTTTTAAGGCAGCGAGCTGGCAGAATCATTAGTACACTGGGCGAAATGCTTAGCAGTATTTCATCTGCCGTTACGCTCTGAGTTCAAATTCCGCCGAGGTCGACTTTGCCTTTCATCCTTTCAGGGTCGAGAAATTAAGTACCAGTTGCGTACTGGGGTCAATTTAATCGATTGCTCCCACTCTCCAAAACATGTGGGGGCCTTGTGCCTAGAGTGGAAAGGAATGTAATCAACTCACATCACCCATCAATATTGCTGGCCTTGTGCCAAATTTAGAAAGAAACACTTGTTTATTTGTTTTCATTTCATATTATGTTTAATTAAATTACCTTAAATACAAAATTAATCCTCCTGGTCCATGGTGCAAGAAAAGGCTGGGGATTGTTGATTTAACCCTCTCATTACTGTATTTATTTTGAGATGTTCTGTGTTTCTTTCAATTACTTTAAGTATAACAAAGAATTTAGTAAAATAACTTAGTTATTATTCAGCTAGTGTTAGGTACATAAATTGTGACTAAGGTTTGGAGGAAGATTTTAATTGAAAATTTATGAAAACAGGACATTTGTACTCAGAGCCAGAGCCAGTTTCAGCCAGGTTGGTAATGAAAGGGTTAAACCCCTCAATTGATGACTGATGTGTGAGGGCTTATTGACTCTGGAAGAGTAAAAGACAAAGTGCACTTTAGCAAGAATTGAACTCAGATCATTAACAACTATTATTAAGTACTGCAAAACATTTTGTCTGACTTTCTGGCAACTCTATTAAGAACAGTTCTCAGTATAAACATATAATTCTTTCTAATTTTGGCACAAGGTGAAAAATCTTAAGGGGAAGGAGCAAGTCAATTAGACTGACCGCATTGTTTAACTGATACTATCTTAGTGACTCTCAAAAAATGAATGGCAAAATTAATCTTAGTAGAATTTGAACACAGAATATGAAAGAGAAAAAAACAGTTAGCTGCTAAGCATTTTAACCATCATACTAACCATCCTGCCAACTCACCAACTTCCTGATGCAACAGTAAAATATTGATTTCATTTTACAAATAGTAAAGTATTAAATTATTTAATTGTCTAGAATAAAATTACAAAATAAAAAGTGACTGTAACTAGATTATTTTTTTCTATTTCTTCATTAATAAGGTTTATTGCTATCCATAATATTTGAGACATTGACTAACTTTTAATATATCTTATAACTTGCAGTGCTATAATGAAATTGGTAGAGAAGGAGGAATATAATAGTTACAATGCGTAATGAAAAGAGAAAGTAAATTACACATTATAGTATATACGCACAATGGGGTATGAATAAAGAAAATATATTTGACACTATAATATATATTTATTTTTAGTCAGAGAGAGAGTAACCTCTTTAGTGTTGGTAGCTGAATAAATGGTGACAATAGAGGGTAGAGAGGAAATTTTTGTCTTTTAGTCTTGCCAGGGACAAGACCAACCTTCTAGTGCTGGTGCCATGATAAAATGAGGTCTGAACACTTTGTGGAGTAGTTGTTGATAAGAAGGGCATATGACTTTATAAACCCTGGCAAAAAATGTAGAGTACAAATGAGCGAGACATAGTTCCCCCACCCAACTTGTCTAGGAGAGCAGTGCCCCCTAATAAGGATCTGAGCTCAACTGTAAGAAACTTATTCAAATGTTGCTAGCTTGGGAATGTGGATGTGAAATGATAATGATGATGGTGGTGGTGATCGTCGTCGTCTTCATCGTCATGGTCGTGGTTGTCATGGTGGTAGTGGTGGTGGGTGGTTATGGTGGTGGTTTTAGCGGCAGCAATGATGATGATGGTGTAGTGATAGCATGGGGGGGGGGAGATGATGATGACGATGAAGATGATTGCTAAATTGATTCAACAAAGGGTGTACAAGTCATCTGACTGGACTAAAGCCATACATGTGACACCTGCCTGGTGAAGGTGTTACCAACTATACTACAGGCTGCCTGTCGTTCTCTCTATATTTAATATAAATACTATTAAGTTCTTAATTTTTCTGTTATTTTAACTTCATTTTCATTTTCATCTTCGCAAAACAATTGTCAGCTCAATCAAAGCTACCTTGTACCTAAGCGACAATACCCATAAAATTACATACATTGGTGATATCAGAGCATCATCTCACCTCACTCACCCACCCCCACTCCCTGCCATCACCACCACCACTGTTGGCCAAGATTGACCGTGCATCTGAAAATGCATGTGTAGGCCTGGAAAAAAGTGGCTGACCATTATTCATGCATCCAAGCCTCCCTTTTCCATACCACTGATGTTTATCCAAAGGAAAAGGCCACCACCTCAACAGAATTGGAACTCAGAACGTAAAGACGTACGAAATACCTCTAAGCATTTCACTCAGCATGCTAACAATTCTACCAGCTCGCCACATTACAAACTATAATATCACTAATGCAAAAATATAGTATATTCAACAATCGAATATCTACATAGCCAGTCAGCTAAGCAATTTATATGATTCATCACAACAATCAGTGCAGAACTAGAAACTGTTTGCACATGTCATATTTTCTAAATGATATTTTTGTTTTTCATTTGACCAATTTTATTTCTGTCATGTAACTCCATTTACCAATCAATACGGCATTGGAATATTTTGGTCACTATGAGAAGAATCATCACTGAATTGGCAGACAGACATTTGGTGACTCGCTAAATGAATAGACATTGTTGAATGCAAGTCATTTAGGAAGCCTCTTAGTGGCCACTTGATCGTTTAGAAGCAGTAGCTAAATTTCCCTGAAACCACACTATTTTTTTTGTTACCATATTTCTGTTAACATATGCTGCCTTTGTTTCAATTAAATTTTAAAATAATAAAGAATTTAATAAAATAACTTTGTAATTAAAAGCTGCACCAGACTCCAATCTGATTTGGCCTGGTATCCAGCAGTAGAATACCAGGCCAAACCAGACTAGAGTCTGGTGCAGCCTTCCAGAGTGCCAACCCAGTCAAACCATCCAACCCATGCTGGCATGGACAACAGACATTACGTGATGATGAGGATACACACACATGCACACGTGTATATGTGTGTGTGTGTGTGTGTGTGTATGAGAGGCTTCTTTCAGTTTTCATCTACCAAATCCACTCATGAGATTTTGGTCAACTCTAGGCTATAGTAGAAGACACTTGCCTAAGGTGCCATGCAGTGGGACCGAACCCTTAACCATGTGGTTCAGAAGCAAACTTCTTGCCATACAGCGACACCTGACAGTTGAAGATTGTACACATTATCGAAATTGATAAAATAAGAAGAGGATGACGATAGTTCTGAGATAATAACAGACAAAAAACAAAAAGTTTTCTGTTTTATACAGAAATGCTTCAGAACCCCATCTCTTCCCACCAAGAACGATTTTTGTGAGCTAGAATAAATATCGTAAACTGCCATTAAGTTATAATATTCATTTTATTAAACTATATTTATAAAAGAATAAGAAAACCTTACAATGTGGTTAATACAATTTATATTTTTGTATTTTAATGATAAATTATTTGAGTCTGAAGTCCAAAGGCAGCCTAAGGACAACTGACATAATAAACTAGCGTTACTTTGTTTTTATTCTTTCATGTTTTTGATAAAGACATTTTTATGCTGAAATATTTTGCTTTGAACTTTTAAGATCTAACAATTTATTATTCTATATAAATTATATTAACTATGCAATGAAGGCTTTATTTTTATTTTATTTATCTTTTTTACATTTAATTTAGTAGTGTTTCTATTGCTTCTCACTGTATTATTTTAATGATATGTTTATGTCCCATCAGTATTTCTCAGTTCTATCACAGATAGATGCTTTTAATGCCTTATGTCACTTTATTTTAGAAATCTTAGCAGTTAATTCATCCATAACTCATGTTTATGTTATATTATTTCAATGTTCCTTACAAATTACTTCAAAAAGGCCATGGCACATTACAATACTTTTGCCCAACATGAAAGAAACAAATTTAAAAACAAAATGAAAAGCAAAAAAAAAAAATTTTTAATTATCCTCATGCAGTTCTTTCTTTAAATTTCAGGGCGCTGGATGCACTGCCCTTGTTGTTGCTGTAATTGCACGGAAGCTGGAACTCAGTCGAGCAGAAAAACATGTGCACAATTTCATGATGGACACACAGCTAACAAAGAGAGTAAGTTCCAAGTCGATTCACATCTTTACACTGACTCCATATCAGATTTTAAATTAATTATTCTCTTATCTTTAATTAGATTCTTGACCTTTTTTTAACCGAGCAACAAATTCATTACTAAAATGATCATTGATGTTCTTAAGAATGTGCATGGCTCAGTGGTTAGAGCGTTGGGTTCACAATAATGAGGTAGTGAGTTCAAATCCCGGACCTGTGTGTTGTGCTCTTGAGCAAGACACTTTAGCTGTAGAAATGAGTTGTGGCATTACTGATGCCAAGGTATACTGGCCTTTGCCTTTCCCTTGGATAACATCAGTGGTGTGGAGTGGGGAAGCTGGTATCCATGGGCAAGAGCTGGTCTTCTACAAACAACCTTGCCTGGACTTGTACCTAGAAGGGGAATTTTCTAGGTGCAATCCTATGTTTATTCATGACCAAAGGGGGTATTGACCCTTTCACTCTTTACCTGATGATCTGGCAGAACTGTTAGTGGGTTGGACAAAATTCTTGACACTACTTTTTACATTTGTAGTTCAAATTCTGCTAAGATTGATTCTTCCTTTTATCCCTACAAGATTGATAAAATAATTACCGATGAAATAATCTCAAGGCAATGACTAGTGATCAAGACCTTTGGAAATATGCTGTGCTTGAGAAGACCTGGCAAGCCAAGTGAGACCATAGCCTGTGGCCTATGCCAGGGGTGTAACCAGCCCACTTAGGCATACCTTTCTTTCAGTGGAAACCAAACTCTGCTTGTGAAGACCTGTTGAAGCAAGTGAAATCAAAATTCTAACTGGGCCCCATCTGCAAGGTCATGCGCTGTTTATCTTGATATGAAATCACTATGTCACACACATATGATTGTGATGCATGTGCCTGGTGTACCCTTGTCAGATGACAGTTAGTCATGATGGGTATACTGAGCTTCATATATTTTACCCCAGTATCACTTTGATGGCATGCACTGCTCTCTCACTCAACAACAATAATAATAACAATAATAATAATAATAATAATAATAGTAATAATATCAAGCCTTTCTACCATAGGCACACGCCCGGACAATTTGGGGGAGGGAGAAAGTCGATCACATCGATGCCAATACACAACTGGTATTTATTTTATCAACCCCAAAAGGATGACAGGCAAAGTCAACCTTGGCAGAATCTGAACACAGAATAATAATAATAATAATAATAATAATAATAATAATAATGTTTCTGATTTAGACACATGAGCAACTAGTGATAGGGAAGAGGTTAGTTAATACAATTGATACCAGTATTTTAACTGGTATTCAATTCTATCAACCTCAAAAGAATGACCTCAGTAGGATTTGAACATGGGATATAATGAACTAGAGTTAATATGACAAAGCATTTTTTTACCTATGCTTTAACAATTCCCCTGTTCAATGGTAACAAATGAGATGGCAGAGAGAGAGAGAGAGAGAGCAAAAGAGCTGGACCAGATCCATTACATTTATTTAGTTTGTATACTTGTATTAGATTTATCGTTGTTTGTAGTATGTTTTTTTTTTGGTTTTTGTTTTGTTTTTTTTTCACTGCATTCAAAATCCCTCATAGGCCTCTTTGTTCTTTCATCTCTCTATGATTGATGAGATATACCTTTGTAGCATGCCCTTATAATACAAGATTCAAATCAATAATATCGACGTACCTTTAGAATCTGTATTTGTGCTCATTTAATAAATTAGTGTGTTTTATGATCCAGACAGATCAAAAGTGAAACTTTTCTCTACGCATGACTGATTACACTAATATCATTAAATAATTCAACATTTAAGGTATCACAACCGGTTAATAAATAAGACATTGTATAAAGAATCAAATCCTCTTAAGGCATCACAAACTGTGGTTATTAAATTAAATAACTCCCCATTCAATGCATTGTAACCATTTATCCTTAAATAGGTCATTATTTAAGCATAATTGTTATTATCACAATTAGGGCCATCCTGGACAATTGCCCAAAGGTATCACAGGTTTAAGGGCTCAGTTCTGATCGATGTTGTAGCAGGTTGCAAATGAATAATTACTTAGAGGGACAAGTGCAGTGATTTGCAAGGGGCTTAAGATACTGCTAAAACAGCCCTGATCACAATCAGTTATCCTTAAATAGGTCATTACTTTAACGCCATAACAATTATCTTTAAATAGGTCATGAAGAAGGGAGGCTGGTATGCATGGGTGACTGCTGGTCTTCCATAAACAACTTTGCCCAGACTTGTGTCTCAAAGGGGAAACTTCTAAATGCAATATCATGGTCATTCATGATAAAATGGAGTCTGTTTTTATTTATGATGCTGCCAAAACAGCCCTGATCACAATCATATCCGTATACAGGTCATTATTTAAGGTTTCACAAGGATTCATCATTAAGTAGGTCATTAGTACCCTCTCTCAATATCTTAAAAACGTGTCACTTATTTCTCTTCCAAGGGGTCATCTTTTCTCAGCTGAGCTTCCTGTTAGCCATAAGACCTTTTATTCTAACAGCTTCTTTCTTTGAGATGCTCCCTGGAACTTGCTCGGATCATCCACTCTTCTTCTGGTCTATGATATTCAGTGCATTAGGCTTTCTGTAAATCTGTTATCTTTTATCTTTGACTGGTTTCAATCATTAGACTATGGCCATGCTGGAGCACCGCCTTGATCAATTTGTTTTAGTCGAATGAATTGATCCCAGTACATATAGTTTTTTTTGTTAAGCCTAGTACTTATTCTATCGATCTCTTAGGCTGAACTGCTAAGTTACGGGAACATAAACATACCAACACTGGTTGTCAAGCAATAGTGGTGGGGGTGGAGGGACACAGACACACACACACACACACATACACACATACACACACACATATATACAACAGGCTTCTTTTGGTTTCCATCTACCAAATCCACTCACATGGTCTTGGTCAACCTGAAGCTATAATAGAAAACACTTGCCCAAGGTGTCACACAGCGGGATTGAACCTAGAACCATGTGGTCGGGAAGCAAACTTCTTACCACTCACCCACATTTTCTTTTTTAATTTGTAGGCTCCCTTCTTTTCATTGTTTGTAGTGGCTTGAGTCACAGTGGCCCCAAACTTTGTTCGGGACAAAATCATTAAAACAAAATTTAAAGCATTACAACCATTTATTCTTAAATATGTCTTTATTTAAGGCACCACAACTATTTATCCTTAAACAGGTGAATGTCTAAAGCATAATAACTATTTTATCTGCAAATCTCTTTGATTTCCTAGATATTAATTCTTCTCATGCAATTCAGCCCAGATCCCAAACAACATGATCATAAAACTAGCCTTTGACCAAATAACTATCAACAGCAAGCATTGTAGACAGTCAACAACATCCTCTGCTTTTTAGACGACGTTATAAACTATTCATTTGTGTTGTGTGTGTTTCAAAATATTTTCTAACCAAATGTTGCCCCCTTTTTTTTTTAATTTTTAACCTATTAAACCCATAAAAGTTGAGAACAACATAGCAACAGTCAATTATCAGATTTCTGATATTGCAAAAAAAAGAGTTACAAAAATAAAGAACCTCAATAAAAGATTTTGAGACAAGACACAAAATTAACAGCAATATTATGACTTTTAATGTTACCCATTAGTGAAATCACTCAATAATTTAATAAACAGTGCTAAAAATTAGAAACAAAAAAAAGGAAATTCTCTATGGAAAATTTAAAAGAATGCTGAATAACTAATTAACCAAAATAATTAGATAACCAAAATGTCTAAAATCTAAATACAATCATCCTTGATGTAAATTTTGTTCAGATTTTAAACCAGCTACAGTCAATATAATTCAAACACCAAAGGTAACATATGATTGAATTGGTAGAGCGCCAGACAAAATATTGTGCATTTTCACGATCTCTCCCTTTGTTTTGCTAGTAAATCCTTTTGCTACCATATTTCTCTTGAAATAGGATAACAAAATTGCTTTTGTTTCAATTAATTTTGAAATTAATGTAGAATTTGTTAAAATAAGTTTGTCATTATTAAGGCGGCATCTAGAATATAAATTAACATGGAATTTTGATGGAAGGGTTCTTATTTTAAATCACTTTAAAACAGGAGGTGTGTATCATAAAACTAGGGTCAGTTCCAGGTAGGTTGGGATCGAAAGGGTTAAATCCGATTAGATTTGGAATTGTTGTCTTGCATTTTTCTGGGGTTGATGAAATAGAGAATTTGTTAAATGCAGGTGTTTGATTTAATTAACCATGCCCACCTCTGTCAAAATGTGAGGCCATGGATTATTGGTTTACTCTTTAAGGATTAGTCACTGTAACCATGTGAATATCATCATCATCATCATCATTATCTTCCTCCTCATCATCATCATCATTATCTTCCTCATCATCATCATCATTGTTGCCGTCATTGTCATTGTCATTATCATCACCATCATCGTCATCGGCGGTGTCATTGTTGTCATCATCATCATCTTCATCATCATTGTTGTCATCATCGTAGTTGTCATCACCATCATCATCATCATCATTTACCTCCAAGTTTTCCATGCTTGCATGCATCAGGCAGAATTCATTGAGGCATATTCTCTGTGGTTGGATGCTCTTCCTGTCATCAACTCTCACCTGTTCCCAAACAAAGCAATATTTCCCTATGGCCAAACATGTTTTCCAAAGAGAACTAGAAGTGAACAATACCACTTGTAGGTGTGTGTGTGTGTTTGTGTGTGTGTGTGTGTGTGTGTGTGTGTGTGTGTGTGTGTGTGTGTGTGTGTGTGTTTCTATGTTTGTGTCTTGACAATCCTGCAATGAATGTAAACACACATCACCATCATACAAGTGGCGTTGTTTGCTTCCTATCTTCTACGGAAACATGCCTAGTTTGGAAAGAGATGAGAACTGGCCACAAGAATGGCACCAAGCTGTAGAAAAATCTGCCTCAACAAATTCGACACAACCCATACAAACACGGAAAATCAAACATTAAAATAATGATGATGTTGACAATAATGGCGGTGGTGGTGGTGGTGGTGGTTTTGGTAGTGTTTGTATATAAGCTAATTAAGTGTGACTAATTTCCGTGGAAATTAAACGTAATTCTTCCATGTCAAAGTAAAATTTCACTAAGTGCTCTTTCTGCAAGAAAAATATATAGCCATGTGTAAGCTACTGTATTTCAGTATTAATTAAATTATTTTCTAAACCACAATAATATACACAGCATAAAATTAGTATAATAATAATAATAATAATAATTATAATAATGATAATGATAATAATAATAATAATAATAATAATAATAATAATAATAATAATAATAATAATAATAATAATAATAATAATAAAGACAATAATAATAACAATAATAATAATAATAATAATAATAATAATAATAATAATAATAATAATAATAATAAAGATAATAATAATAAAGATACCAGCAGATGACAACGTTTCCCTAAAAGAAATGGAAAAATTTCAAAATACAAAGACCTGGAAATAGAGGTAACTCGAATGTGGAATCTAAAAACAAACAATTCCTATCATAGTAGGTGCCTTAGGTATGATAAAAAAATATTCAGACAAATACATAACAAAAACACCATGACTTACAAATATATATATAACATACAGAAAATTGCACTACTGGGCACTGCACACATCCTACGCAAAACACTTTCACTACAGTAACCATAAGAGCATCACAGCAAACCACAGCACATACCCAAGGCACACAGAGCTGCGCTCAGTAGTGAAGTGAAAGCACGCTATAAAAATAAAACTACTGAACAGTAATAATAATAATAATGATGATAATAATAATAATAATAATGATAAGAAGAAGAAGAAGAAGAAAGATAATAATAATAATAATGATAATAATAATAATAATAATAATAATAATCCTTTCTGTTGGAGGCACAAGGCCTCAAATTTGTGAGAAGGGGACTTGTTGATTAAATTGACCCCAGTGTTTCACAATAATCAGAATTAGAATAATGGTTTCTAATTTTGGTACAAGGCCAGCAATTTTGTGGGGAAGGAGTAAGACAATTACATCAACTCCAGTATTCAACTGGTACTTATTTTATTGACCCTGAAAGGATGAAAGGTATAGTCGGCCCCAGCAAAATTTGAAATAATAAGAATAATAATAATGACAATAATAATAATGATAATGATAATAATAAGAAGAAGAACAATAATAGTAATAATAATATTGTCTGAACAATACCATATTGTGTAATTTTAATACCATCGCATGATACATGTCACATTACAAAAATTTCAATTACTAACCAATTGTTAACCAATAATGATAATCTTCACTCAACAATTGCTATATAGATTGTTTCTTTTTTTCTTTCTTTTTTCTTCTCTCTCTCTTTTTTTTTTTTTTTTTTTTTTTTTGTTTCACTCCGACCAATGAAAGCTAAAAAATGCTGCTGCAAATGTATTACGAGAAACCTGGCTTATTTATAAATACACTAAACTTGTGAAAAAAGTCAACGCTAGCAGAGTTCGGAGTCACCAAAGAAAATTTCTTCAAGCCATTCACAGGTAACCATAAGTTGTTGTTGTTGTTGTTGTTGTTTTAGTTTTGTTTGTTTGCTTCTTTTTATGGAAGTAAAACCCTAAGGAACACATTCTAGGGATTCACTAAGAATCACATAACAGCAATTCACTAAGGATCGCACAAAAATAATTCAATAAGTATCCCAAAATGGGTATCCCTGAAGCATTCAATTAAAAACCAATCATGAACAATTGATTATGGATTCTGCACACTAATCCAATAAGGATCACATACCAGCAATCCCATATGGATTACTCTCAAAGAATCAAGTAAGGTTCACACACTAGTAACTATGTAATGATCAAACACTAGCAATCACCTAAGGATTGCACACCAAAAATTCAATAAGGATCATGAACTAGTAATCCCCGAAGGACCATAAACTAACAAACCAATAAGCCTCATGATCTAGCAATCCCCTAAGTACAACACCAAAAATCAAAACAAGATCACAAAACTAGCAATCTCCTAGGGATCTTGAATCAATAGTCTGATAAGGATTAAATGCCAGCAACATCTCAAAGTTTAAAAATTAACAACCCTTTAAGGATCATACATCAATTCAATAAGAATTGCACATCATCAAAACTTTAGGCATCAAACAAAATGATTGATTAATGTTTATACAACAATAATCCAGTAACAATTGGTAAGTAAAGTTACCTTTTAGAATCATACCAACTCACAGGGGCTGGTTTCCTGGTTTCTATGGCGTCTATATTCTGCACCTGGATGGGATGTTGGTGTTGGTAATGAAGATTGTAATGCTGATGATGATGGTAGTGATGGTGGTGACAGAGGCAGTTTTAGAACTCCTGTTTATTCCTAAAATGTGTTCTTTTTTTTCATTTCCCCAGTCTTCGAAGAGTTAAAATGGATCAGAGGAAATTAAACGAAAACCAAAACACATTAGTGGATATGGCTAAGGTGAGAACTTCATCTAATAAAATTCTTTGAATATCGTTGAAGTCGTAGGAGAATAAAAAAAAAAAATAATAATAAATAAATAATTAAATAAATGAAATACATTTTTTCAAAATTGAATTCCTACCATGAATGGAACAAAACCAAATAGCCAATACATGAAAACATGTCATATTAATTTGGTAAAAAGAAACAAAAAGATTTTAAAAAAACACATACAAAACAAGAAAAGAGACAGGGAGACAAACAGACAGACAAAGAAACATTATGTACGTTTCTAGATGAATGTGGTGTAAGTTTGGCTCAGTTGCTTATTTTATTACTAATCTAAACTTATATTCCATAACTGTGTGTGTGTGTGAGAGAGAGAGAGAGAGAGAGAGAGTGTATGTATGTACATGAATACATAAATACTGATGTATAAATATATATATATATATATATATATATTGTATATATATATCATATATATATATATATATATATATATATTGTATATATATATCATATATATATATATATATATATATATATTGTATATATATATCATATATATATATATATATATATATATATTGTATATATATATCATATATATATATATATATATATATATATATATCATATATATATATATATATATATATATATATATATTGTATATATATATCATATATATATATATATGTATATGACTGTATGTATGTATAAATATACATGTATATATATATGTATGAGTGTGTGCATATATATATATATTTATATGTATATATATATATAAGTATATTGTGTGTATGTATGTATATATATATATATATATATATATATAAACAGGAAAAATAGAATCTGTATGCACTAGAACTACAAATATACATACTAGTGAGATGACATGGATAACAATTAATGAACAGGACAGCAAAGACACATGGAAACACCCATCATCAGCTATGTTATCCGGATTTATTATGGTTTCAGCCCTCGAAAACATGGTAATTGCTGTCTATGATGTCTCACTTTTAGTCATATTCATGTGAGTGCACGTCTGTGTATGTGTGTGTGTATATCTTTTTAATAAGCTGCTCAAATACATATGGAATTATCTGAGCAGTTTCTTAAAAAAGTTTATTTTGAAATTCCTCAGTACTTTGAACAAATCAAAACACATTCACACACAAACATATGCATACATACATATACTGCATACAACACACACATGCACACACACACACACACACACACACACACACACATAAACACATATATACATACACTGCATACAGCATACATACACATACATGTATAGAATTATTTCTCACATGTAATTTTCTCTTTTCATCTCTACCTCCCTCCCATCCCCCTCTCTCTCTCTCTTTCTTTCTTTCTCTTCCTCTTTTTCTCACTCTTTCACTCTCTTATTCAACCCTTCATCTCACATATTTTCTCATCTATTATCATTATTTATTCTTCGTGGAATTGGTAGGGCATCAGAATATATGCCTTGTGGTGACTCTTTGCCATCTGAGTTCTAATAACACAAAAAAAGTCAACTTGAGCTTTCATTCTTCTGAGGTCAATGGAATGTGGTACCAGTCATATATCAGGGTTGTTGTCAACAACTGTCTCCCCCTTAAAATTGCTGACCTTTTGTCGGAATTTGAAGCCATTATTAAAGCAGAGAGACGGCAGTGCGCTGGTAGAATCGTTAACACTTCAGACAAAACACTTTGAGACATTTTCTCAGTATTTATGTTCTCGGTTCAAATTCCGGCACAGTCGACTTTGCCTTTCATCCTTTCACAATCGATGACATAAATACCAGTTGAACACTGGGGGGTTGATGTAATCGACTATCTCCCTCCCCCAAAATGTCAGGCCTTGTGCTGATAATAGAAAGGATTATTAAAGCAGTGTGCTGGGTGGAAGAAGCATCTGCATTTGGGGTAAAATCTTTAATGACATTTCTCCTGACAATGTTTTAAGTTCAAATACTGCCAAAGCTGACCATGCCTTTCATTCTTTTGGGGGGACGGGGTCATAAAAAAAAAACCAGTCAAGTACTGAGATTGATGTAATCAACTTATGCTACCCCTAAAATTGCTGGTCTAGTGTCAAAATTTGAAAGAAAGAATTATTAGAGCAGTGGGGTAGCAGAACCATTAACGTATTGGACAAAATTCTTAGTGAGATTTCTTCAAGCTTAATATTCTATGTTCAAATTTCCTAACCGGGTTTTGCAGAAGATGTATTCTAAACTTGATGAGGCAATTTTAGATACATGAGAAAATATGTGAAATGTCATTTCTAGAAAGTTATGTCTAATATTTTAAGATCTGTGAGAATTTTATACAAAGGGTTTAGCATATATACCAGTATATAAGCCTTCTTTTTTTTCTTGGCACTCCATCGCTTACGACGTCGAGGGTTTCAGTTGATCTGATCAACGGAACAGCCTGCTCGTGAAATTAACATGAAAGTGGCTGAGCACTCCACAGACACGTGTACCTTTAATGTAGTTCTCGGGGAGATTCAGCGTGACACAGTGTGACAAGGCTGACCCTTTGAATTACAGGCACAACAGAAACAAGAAGTAAGAGTGAGAGAAAGTTGTGGTGAAAGAGTACAGTAGGGTTCGCCACCATCCCCTGCCGGACCCTCGTGGAGCTTTAGGTGTTTTCGCTCAATAAACACTCACAAAGCCCGGTCTGGGAATCGAAACCGCGATCCTACGACCGCGAGTCCGCTGCCCTAACCACTGGGCCATTGCTCGTCCAGTATATAAGCCAACTTGGTATATAAAACAACCCTATAACTTCCTATTAAAATACAGGCGTTGATCTGTACTCACAGTATAAGACTACTTGGCAATATTACACTCTTGATGAAGGTAGCAAGCTCACAGAATCATTAGCACGCCAAGCAAAATGATTAGCAGTATTTTGTCTGGTTTTATGTTCAGAACTCAAATGCCCTCGTGGTCAGTTTTGCCTTTCATCCTTTCAGCATTGATAAAATAAGTACCAGCGGAGTGCTGGGGCCAATGTAATCGATTTAATGTCCCACCCCACAAACCAATATTTTACCGTTGATGCAGTGTCTCGAAGGTGCATATAGTGGAACCCAATACCTCTGTGACTGTGGAACATCATCCTTTATCACCAAATGCGTTTTTACCAGAGCTTTATAATACACATTGATGAAATACACTGTATGTTTTGCTGTTAATCTGTAAATTCCATCTTGCTTCATGAGATTACTGGTAGGATTGTGTTCAGATTGTATCACATGGGTCTTCAGTCTTGTCTATTCTAATTGATTTGATTAGATCGGTAAGTTATAAAAGAGTCATATTAACTGAATACATTTATTATAAAAACACACCTCTATATGTATATATATATAAAATTAAAACAAAACATTATATTCTTTCACCTCGGCCACTATCTGGCATATACAGGTGCTTACAATTATCAAGTATTATAAAATTTGCAATACCTACGTGTATATATATATATATATATATATATATATATATATATATATATATATATATTTCACCAGTAGTTCATATATATGAAAAAAAAGCACACACTAAAGCATTAGAGAAGTAATATATTTTGGTGGAGAAGTTAAGACATTTAACTTTCCACACATACATACATACATACATACATACATACATACATATATGAGCATGTCTAGATATGCAACTACATGCATGAGAATACATACATGAAGCAAAACATACAAATTTGCACATATACCCTGTTGTTGATGTTGAAATTCCAGTGAAGGAGCCTTGGATCTAGGTTAGAAACCGGTTCTTTCTCTATTGGCAAGGAACCTTGAAATAAAACTGAACAATGACATACATACATACATACATACATACATACATACATACATACATACATACATACATACATACATACATATACACCCAAACACACAAACGTTTGATATACTAATTCACATTTTAAAATCAAATGAAAAAGTAAAGGTGTAAATTTATGATATATTTTTTTGTTTAATCTTATCATTAATCCAGCTTCCTAGCATATCAGCTAAAATTCAGTAGAAAATATCTGGTTGTCAGACTGTAGGAGCTATGCAAGTGTTTTATGTTATTTTATTCTATTCTCCATTGCCACTATGACTTCCTAAGCTACAGTGTGTTAAGGTTCAAATTTTATACTCAGTATCTAAGACAACCCCCTGTTTGGGGGAGACTTCTTTTGTTATTATTGAAATTCCTATTGTACATATAGTGACATATACAGTACTAACCACTATTGTAGCAGCAATACTTGGTTTTTGTTTTCTTAAGATGTGGATTGTCTGTGTTTTAGGTGAAATCAGAGAAGATTAAGTTGTTAAATCCTAATTTCAGGATAATGTTTGTTGTTATTCAAATTGATAATCTCTGGCCTTGAACTGTAATGATAAGCCTTGCTTATTGTTAAGCTTTTACACTAAAACTTGCTGAGATCAATTATTTTGGCTTCTGTGCAAATTCACTCTTGTGATTGTGTCATAAAGATTTTTCAATATCTTGCCAACAAGTTTTGCTCATCTTGGTGTTGGTGTTTTTGTGTTTGTTGTTGTTGCTGCTGCTGTTTTTTAGTCCCACTTTATTTCCGATATAAGATGTTCTTCAATCAGGATAATGCTCAGCCACATACAGCAAGGATGACGTTCCAGAGGCTGGAGCAGTTTGCCCCATCTGATTATCGTTCATTCCATAGTCTTCAAAATCATTTGGA
>NC_142939.1:60727340-60747340 GCF_046866305.1 Octopus bimaculoides | reverse complement strand
GGTGTGAGGGGCCAGATCTGGCCAGGTCGAACATAAAACAGATGGAACATTTGGGCCGGATACGGTCAGTTTAAATGCTAAAGGATTGAATCATAATGATGAAGACCTATGTAAGCATGTATGTATGATTGTATGTGTACGCATGTATGTGTGTATGTGTGAATGTCTGTATCCCTGCATTTATATATATATATATGTATGCATGTATGTATGAGTGTAGGTATCAATTAATTATGCTGAGTGTATATTTGCTAATATAGTATTCTTATTATTCATATACATACAATGTTTAAATTATGAATCTTGTTGCAAAATAGAAGCAAACATAAATACACTTTTTCAATATATCTTTCCAAGGGCAGAAAAATATTGGGGGAAACAACAATATTATTATTCTGTGCATATCAGGGGATATATAATTGTGTTTACTTTATAAGTAAAGTTTATTTTATAAAATTGTAGATATCTCTGCAGTGAAATTTTATGTGTGTGAGTGTGTGTTTGTGTGTTTGTGTGTGTGTGTGTTTGTGTGTGTGTGAAGGTGCATGGCCCAGTGGTTAGAGCATCGGACTCACAATCATGGGGTAATGAGTTCAATCCCCAGAGCAGGCTGCGTGTTGTGTTCTTGAACAAGACACTTTATTTCACGTTGCTCCAGTTCACTCAGCTGTAGAAATGAGTTGTGACGTCACAGGTGCCAAGCTGTATCGGCCCCTTTGCCTTTCCCTTGGATAATATCAGGGGCTTGAAGAGGGGAGGCTGGTATGCATGGGTGACTGCTGGTCTTCCATAAGCAACCTTGCCCAGACTTGGACCTGGGAGGGGAACTTTCTAGGTTCAATCCCATGGTCATTCATGACCAAAGGGGGTCTTTATATATACATGTTCACACACATATATGCAATGACACATAGACAAACAGACAGACAGACAGATAGATAGATAGATATTATCATCATTTTAACAACTACTTATTTATGTTTGTATGGAGGAGTTAGACATGATTTAGTGAGGCAGATTTTTGATGGCTGGATGTTTTTGTTGCCAATGTTCAGTTGATTCTAAATAAGATGATAGTGGAGGAACATGACTTAGTAGTTAGGGTGTTGGACTCATGATCGTAAGATTGTGGTTTCAAATCCTGGACCGGGTGACGCAATGTGTTCTTGAGTAAAACACTTCATTTCACATGGACTGGGGTAACAGTCCACTCAACTGGCAAAAAGGAGTACTCCTGCAATGGACTAGCATCCCATCCAGGTGGAGAATTTATGTGCCATGAAACTGGGAAAACAGCCCTTATGTGTCAGTATGACTCGAGAAGGTAACCTTTATCTTTACTTTTTTGAAGCAAGGTAATATTTCCCCTTGTCAGGACATGTTTTTACAGGTCTCTGGCATAAGAACAACCTCTTTCTTCCATGTCACTATTCTCAGAAGCCCTGTCACGGGTCATAAGCACTACCTTTCCTCCTGACAAAAAAGATTTAAAAACATAACAGTTTTCTGGGTCCCCAGCAATCCTAAAGATCTTCCTTTTCTCTTTGTGTTAGCCCTCAATTACAATCTTTCAGGCCAGGTTTCAGGTGTTGGTTTATCGTCAGTAAAGATTATATATTGTGTGTAAATGTAACAATATATTATAATACCAAATATAACTGTATAACAATAAGCGATGTAACAAGAGTTGGTTATCTTATTATAACCATTGGCACCATAACCATCCAATACTCCAATGCAGAATCAATAATGAGACTAACACTCTCACAGATCAACCTCAACTGTCTATTGGTTCATCTATTTATAAGACTTGTCCAATCCACTGACAGTCATGTGCGGAGGTGTCAGTTCACTTCACAACAGGTATATAAATAAATTCTTCCTTCCATCCGAATAGTCTTTGAGTCTCTATGAGGTCAGAGGGACGACTTATCTCTTCACAAGTAAGATAAAAACAAAAGCTAAAGATAAGCGGTTTCTGGTCCCTAATGACCTTAAAGTATACCCTTTCTTCTCTAATGTTATCCCTGTTTGTTTGTCTGTCTATTAGGCCCACCCTTGTTTATTTATTTTTTTTTTTTACACACGTTTTGGTTAGATTAAGTTAACACTTATAAATTCACTAGCAACCTTGACACAACTTATTCAAATCAAAATGCATTGTGTGCACTGTTGCAGTGTAAACTAAGACATGCATGCAGCTGACAGAAAATCCATGTCATTGAAAGGAAAGAAAGGGAGAAGAAAAGAAAAACCAGGAAGGAATGAAAGAAAGAAATGAAGAAAGAAAGAAATAAAGGAGGATAGAAACAGCAAAATTACAATTCCTTATTTAATAATATTATAACGGTTAAATGAAAAAAAAAGGACCATCTAATTTTAAATTGCATTTAACTACATAAAATAATTCATGCAAAAAATTATTATCATCATTGTTATTATTATCATCATCATCATCATTATTATTATTATCATTATTATTATCATCATTATTATTATTATTATTATTACTATTATTATTATTATCATCATTATTATTATTATTATTACTATTATTATTATTATCATCATTATTATTATTATTATTACTATTATTATTATTATCATCATTATTATTATTATTATTATTATTACTATTATTATTATTATCATCATTATTATTATTATTATTATTACTATTATTATTATTATTATTACTATTATTATTATTATCATCATCATCATCATCATCATCATCATTATTATTATCATTATTATTATCATTATTATTATTATTATTATATTGTTATTATTATTAATATCTGCTTATTACCTGAGGTGAATTTGTTATTGAATGAAGGTTTTTGTAAATAACATCGAAATTGAAATTTAAAATAAGGAACAGCCGACAGTGTAATTTTGTGGGGGTATTTTTTGTTTGTCTTTGTTCTTCTTAACATTCAGTGAAACAGTGCTAAAGAAATGGTTTTCCTTAAACATTCAGATTAAATTGTATTGAAAATTTCATGAAGTATTGTAAATCTCATAAAAAAATACTCAATGACAGAATTATAGCTATACACATGAACCTACATATAAGCTTCCACATGAAAATTTATATGTGTGTGTGTGTGGATATATACATATATAAAACTAGTATACATTTATACACAAAAGAGGTAACCCTAACAGGACACCTTACATGCTAAAAGGAGCAGTCAAAGCCCAAACCATATATATATATATATATATATATATATATATATATATATATATATATATATATATATAGGAAGGAATTTCAACCATGTTTCGTGGTCTGCTACTGCAACAGCTCCTTTATAGGATCCAGTTAGCTCAAGACATCATCAGGAGGAACCACGTCCGGTTTCGGCCCCTACTCCTTTCAACCTTTCAAGGTCAATAAAATAAGTACCAATTGAGCACTGGGGTAGGGTCGATGTAGCCAACATACAACCTCCCCTGAATTTGTTAGTCTTGTGCCAAAATTTGAAATCCTTATTATTATTATTATTATTATTATTATTATTATTAAGGCAACATGGCAGAATCGTTAGCATGCTGGACGAAATACTTAGCAGTATTTCACCCGTTGCTGAGTTCAAATTCTGCTGAGACCAACTTTGTGTATCATCCTTTCAGGGTCAATAAATTAAGTACCAGTAAAACACTGGGGTCGATGTAATCAACCTACCCCCTCCCCCAAAATTGCTGCCCTCGTTGCAAAATTTGAAACCATTATTATTATCATTATTATTATTCATCATTTAATGTCTTCCTTCCTTGCTGGCATGGATTGGACAGTTTGATAGGAGCTGGCCAGGCATGTTGTATTTTTAGGGTCCCCCGATCCCTTATCTGGTGGTCAATGAGGAAACTTGGGATAGAAGAATGGCTAGTGAGAGCTGTGCGAGCCATGTACAGAGATGCGGCCAGTAAGGTGAGGGTTGGAAATGAGTACAGCAATGAATTCCGGGTAGAGGTAGGGGTCCACCAAGGTTCCGTCCTCAGCCCCCTATTATTTACCATAGTCCTCCAGGCAATCACAGAGGAGTTCAAGACAGGTTGCCCCTGGGAGCTCCTCTATGCTGATGACCTTGCCCTAATTGCGGAGTCACTATCAGAACTAGAGGAGAAGTTTCAGGTGTGGAAGCAAGGTCTAGAATTGAAGGGCCTTAGAGTCAACCTAGCTAAAACCAAAATCCTAATAAGTAAGAAGGTAGATAAAACACAAACCCCTTCAGGTAGATGGCCCTGCTCAGTATGTAGAAAAGGAGTAGGTAGTAACTCTATAAGATGTACCCGGTGCAAGCTATGGACACATAAGAGGTGCAGCAACATCAAAGGCAGGTTAACTAGCAAGTTAGTTTTTGTTTGTGGCAGATGTTCAGGTGCAATAAAGACTGCAAACAAACAGGAAACAACTTCTATCTCATTCCAGGGTGAAAAACTAGAGGTAGTCGATAGCTTCCGCTATCTGGGCGACCAAGTTAGTAGTGGGGGTGGGTGCGCTGAAAGTGTAGCTGCTAGAATAAGAATAGCCTGGGCAAAGTTTAGAGAGCTCTTACCCCTGCTGGCGACAAAGGGACTCTCACTCAGAGTAAAAGGCAGACTGTATGACGCATGCGTACGAACAACCATGCTACATGGCAGTGAAACATGGGCTGTAACTGCTGAGGACATACGTAAGCTCGCAAGGAATGAAGCCAGTATGCTCCGTTGGATGTGTAATGTCAATGTGAATACCCGTCAGAGTGTAAGTATCTTGAGAGAAAAGCTGAACATTAGAAGCATCAGTTGTGGCGTGCAAGAGAGACGATTGCGCTGGTATGGACATGTGGTGAGAATGGAGGAGGATAGCTGCGTGAAAAAGTGCCACACCCTAACAGTTGAGGGAACCCGTGGAAGAGGTAGGCCCAGGAAGACCTGGGCTGAGGTGGTGAGGCAAGACCTTCGTACATTGGGCCTCACCGAGGCGATGACTACGGACCGAGACCTTTGGAAATGGGCTGTGCGTGAGAAGACCCGGCAAGCCAAGTAAGATCGTTGCCAGTGCCCCTGGACTGGTTCTTGTGCGGGTGGCACATGAGATGCACCATTTTGAGCGTGGCCGTTGCCAGTACCGCCTGACTGGCTCCTGTAGGATTTTCGAGCGAGATCGTTGCCAGTGCCCCTGGACTGGCTTGTGCGGGTGGCACATAAAAGACACCATTTCGAGCGTGGCCGTTTTCGTGCGGGTGACACGTAAAAGCACCCACTACACTCTCTGAGTGGTTGGCGTTAGGAAGGGCATCCAGCTGTAGAAACTCTGCCAAATCAGACTGGAGCCTGGTGTTGCCATCCGGTTTCACCAGTCCTCAGTCAAATCGTCCAACCCATGCTAGCATGGAAAGCGGACGTTAAACGATGATGATGATGATGATGATGATAATAACATTGAGCCGGAATTTGGAACCAATATTTCAAGCTTTATTCAGAATTTAATTCTTCCTAATTTGGTATGAAGACTGAATTAAACACCAAAATACACGAAATGATTTCCAAAAATTTCTACCATTCCTATTCCAAGTTTCTTTCTTTTAGCTCCTCTCATCATTTCCACTCTGCTAAATTAAGCATTTAATCTCATTTTGATTCAATGAAATATCTCAGCAAATATTCCTGGCACCAACATAGCTTCTTTAGTTAATCAACAATTGATATTCTATTTGTTTCTCTTGCCCGAGGGAAGTTTCTTACAACACAGGATGACAAAATCCATTTTAACCCTTTAGATACCAACCTGTCTGAGACAATCCCTAGTTCTATGATGTAAGCTCCTTGTTTTGAAGTCATCTAAATCAAAACTTTCCATCGAAATTTGATGCTAACCCTTTGAATACTACCCCCCCCCCCCGGGGGGGGAACTACCCTAGTTTTATATTACTAACCTCATGTTTTAAAGTTATCAAAATTAAATCTTTCCATCAAAATTTAATGTTGATTTTTGTCTCAAATATCATCTTATCACCTTTTAACATGTTTTCTATACCAATGCTCCAGAGACCTGCACCAAATGCCACTGTTTGCCTTCACGTGGTTTCTATGGCTGGATACCCTTTTCTAACACCTTGATAATGAGAAAATTATTTTTAAAAATACTTCATTATTTTCAAAATTAGTTGAAACCGAAATGTTTTCAACAGAAATATGATATCAAAAGGCTTAAAGAGATCTAAATTAGAACCTTCCATCCAAATTTTATGTCAATTTATGTTTCAAACACCAGTTTCTTAATGACAAAATTATTCTATTAAATTCTTCGTTATCTTAAAAATTAATTGAAACAAAGGCAGCGTATTTCAACAGAAATACAGAATCAAAAGGGTTAAATAGATCTAAATTAAAACTCTCCATCAAAATTTCATGTTAATTTGTTTCAAACACCAGCTTATTTTACTAAATTCTTCACTATTTTAAAATTAATTGAAACAAAAGCAGTGTACGTCTTCAGAAATATGATATCAAAACGGTTAATTTCCTTCCATCCTTATGACATCAGACTGGCAGCCTCTTTTGATTTCCTTGTCAAGTGCTATGTGCCTATCAGAGAATTTTTATTGGAGAATACAAAGATGGACACCTGTGGCCTTCATTCTCATATTCTTTTACATGACTACATGACCTCATCTTGTTAGTTTAAATACAGAGAAGTTTGTCACATCTGCCAGGGCACTAAAAATATGATCTGCAGCCATTGCTTGCAAACAAGTATGTCTTGGTACCATGTTTTCACTAATTGCTGTAAATGCCAGTGTAGTTCCAAGCAGACAAGGACACCTTCTCAGTCAGTTCTTCCACACTTGACCCAGTGGGGACATCCTGGATGTGACAGCTGAAGAGAAAGGGGGAAGCACTAGCACTTGACCAGGCTTAAACAATGTGAAATAAAGTGCCTTAGTCAAGAAGACAACACACTGCTTGATGCTGGAATTAAACATACAACCATATGAATTTGAGCCCAACACATCATCATCATTTAATGTCCACCTTCTTTGCTGGCATGGGTTGGATGGTTTGACAGGAGCTGGCCAAGCAGGAGACAGCACCAAACTTGTGTGTGTGTTTTGGCATGGTTTTTATGGCTGGATGCCCTTCCTAACACCAACTACCCAAGCCATTAAACCATGCATCATCATATATGGATTGTAAAGAGCTGGAATGACTACCATAAAGTATTTTGTCCAACGCTCAAATGATCCTACCGATCTGCGATCCTGGTGAGATCTTTATTTTATTGATGAGGCAAAATGAAGGACAAAAGATGAGTTCAGCAGGTTTGAAATCAAAACCTTAGGATGTGAATTTTGATAGAATTTGATTGCTATTTCTAGCAAGCCTTGCAATCCTACAGAGCAGTGGTTCTCAACCATTTCTCACCTCTAGACCCTTTTGATTCCTATTTTACTCAAATGAACCCTAATAACTAATCATTGTCTTAAAAATCCTATCATATAGACACAGGAGTGGCTGTGTGGTAATTAGCTTGCTTACCAACTGCATGGTTTCAGGTTCAGTCCCATTGCATGGCACCTTGGGCAAGTGTCTTCTACTATAGCCTCGGGCCAACCAAAACCTTGTGAGTGAATTTGGTGAGTGAAACTGAAAGAAGCCCACTGTATATATGCATATATATGTATGTGTGTGTCTAGGTTTGTGTGTCCCCCAAAAACATCGCTTGACAACCGATGCTGGTGTGTTTACGTCTCCACATCTTAGTGGTTTGGCAAGAGAGATCAATAGAATAAGTACTAGGCTTTAGTTCTGGAGTCGATTTGCTCCACTAAAGGCAGTGCTCCAGCATGGCTGCAGTCAAATGACTGAAACAATTAAAAGAATAAAAGAATACATATATATATATATATATATATATATATATATATATATACGTAAACATATCAAAATAAGGAAATGGCAACGATTCTAATTTTTTAAATAGAATTTCTTGAAGAGATGTCATTTATCCTTGTTTCCAATCCCTTGTCTTTTATATTGACTTCGCCAGTATTATGTTAATGTCAAGCATGATCAGTGGGTATACTGATTATAGAAAATAATCTAATATCAGAGAATATAAGACCCTGTAATGGAAAAAAAAATGGCCATTTAGTGCATGTGAGAATCAAAGCCATAACTCTTATTATCACTTCCTTCTTATACTAATGTCAATTTTTCTCTGTTATGGGGGCTTATATGCCCTCATGTTAGACTATTTTCTACAGTCCATATTCAGAGAAGGCTTATAATTCTATGTACATATGTGTGTGTGCCTGTGTAGGTGTGTGTAGGTATGTGTGTATGTGTGTGTGTGTGTTTGAGTTTGTTTTCCACCACCACCTGACAACCAGTGTTGGTTTGTTTACACCCTTGTAACTTAGCAATTCAGCAAAAGGGATCAATAGGATAAGTACTAGATTTTTAAAATAAGTACTGGGGTCATTTTGGTTGACTGAATCCTTCAAGGTGGTGCCCCATCATGGCCACAGTCTAACGGCTGAAACTAGTAAATTATAAAAGGTTTCTCTTCGTGATGTTGTATTATTATATTTAATTTTATGGCAGTAAGCTGGCAGAATCGTTAGCATGCTGGAAGAAATGCTTAGCAGTATTTCTCCCATTGCTATGTTCTGAGTTCAAATTCTACCAAGGTTAACTTTGCCTTTCATCCTTTCGGGATCAATAAATTAAGTACCAGTTACGTACTGGGTCGATGTAATCAACTTAATCCCTTTGTCTGTCCTTGTTTGTCCCCTCTATGTTTAGCCCCTTGTGGGCAATAAAGAAATAAGAAAGGTTTATTATTATTATTATTATTGAGTGAGAAAGCAGTGCATGCCATCAAAGTGACACTGGGGTACAAATATACAAAGCCCAATATACCCCTCATGACTACAGTCTGATAAGGGTACACCATGCACATGCATCACAACCATATGTGTGGGACATGGTGATCTTATATCAAGATAAACAGTGCATGACTTTGCAGATGGGGGCCCAGTTAAAATTTTCTTCAGGTCGAGTAGCCCATCCTGCTCAAATGGTCCCTGAATAAGGTTTGTTTAAGGATGATGAACGAAACACCCATGTTTCCAAAGATGAATTATTCAAACCCCAAAGAATTCTTCTTAACACATGGCTATGATGCTCCCCCACTACTTCTGCTCATGATCAGAGATGCACATATCGTCAGCCACCAAGGGACATGCTCAACTGGTTAAGGTCAAACAACAGACAAGCAAATCTATGGTATTAAGCAGAATATTTGCTGTAGCCCATCTTTCATATCAAGACAAAATATGTACATGATAACACTTCCAATCAGTTAAGATCAAAAGCCATGAGAGCCACTGCCTGGTACTTCATCAGGGCATATCATCATCATTCTTATTATGATTATTATTATTATTATTATTATTATTATTATTATTATTATATGTGTTGTAGCATTTTCATTATAACATAACCTTGTCAGCAGATTTTTTTTTTAGGACCAGTTCATTGAGTTCCATCATAAACAACATAATCCTTCGTGAATCGCATTTATCCATAGCTAGAAATCATTTATCTAATCTAAAAGTTCTATTTAATTTGTTTTAATCCTTGCCCTGGGTCTGTTCCAAGTAGGATTAACTGGGTTTACCCAACAACAATGATCATTGAATGAAAACCAAGTTTTCATTATCTTTCATTATCCAACAAAAATATTTCATTCTAAATTCTTGACAATTATGATTTCTGATGAAAGGTTTTCCATAAATCTTACCACTGAAACTAAAATGTCCCAGGTAGGGAATAAGTTTTCCTTAACTGATTAAATAAATTTATCTATTTTGAAATGACTTTAAATTTTGGTTTAACTTTTGTTCATTTGTCCTTAAAAGTTTTTCTTCTAAGTATTTTTCTAAAACATTTGTATCAAAATAATTAAAAGTTTGACAAACATTAATGAGGAATATTTTGATCTTGCCTAGAACAGATGATTGATGTGAGTATCAAATTTTAATTTAAACCCTCAGAACCAAACCAGCTGAAAAATTACCCCACAATTCACATATTGCCCATCACTGCATACCTTTCAAATATGTCTTAAAGTTTAAACTCAGCACCTCAGCCATGCAACAATTCCAGCTAATTTGTAGTACCGGTCCCATCTACACTCATACCTTGTGTCTGATGCAGTTCTTTATTTTTTAACCCTTCTTACAATATTCCCCCAAGCAACACCTCTCTTGATAAATTTTGGTAGATGTGTCCTGTTAATTTAACTGTCATGATTCACAAACTTCTGGCTTCTGGTATTTGTTTCCCCATTGATAAAAATCAGCTTCAAATATAGCCTAAATCTTACTCCCACATGATGTGTACCCCACACTACTCCACAAAAATTCCTCCTCGTGAAGCTTCTTGAACTGAATTCTCTATTGTTTGTATTTGTAGCTTATAGTAAACACACCACACTCACTCACTGATATTTCTTATGTTTCTGTGCAGAAGTACATTATTTTGCTAATATTTTTTTCCTCTCTTATTTACTTTCACTGTTTTCGTCACCAATTTTGTATATGATAATGAAAATAATGAGCTTATACACATGGTGCTCGGATGCACGACACCACATTGGGAAATCATAAAAGCGAGCACAGAAAACAGCAATAAGTCAAGTTAAGAAAGGCACCAATGATAGCCTAAAGTGCCTATGCACCATTTCCTTTTTATGGCTGTTTTATGGTTCACTTTTCTGTCTTATTTAGTCTTATTCTGTGTACTGTACATGCACTTTTGGCTTCATTGCTGTCACTGGTTTTGTCACCGATTTTGCAAATGATAATGAAAATAATGAGTTTATTGTATACAGTGTTCTGGTGCACAACAACAATTGATCAGAAAAGGGTAGAAGAAGGGACAGAAAGCAGCAGAAAATCAAAGAACAACAGCAATGAAAGCTAAAAGTACATGTACTGTTCAAAGAATAAAACACAAGAAGACACATCTTCATCATTGTCATCATGATCATCATTTAATGTTCATTTTCCATGCTGGCATGGGTCGGATGGCTTGACAGGAACTGGCTCAGGCTTTATGGCTGTTTTAGCATGGTTTTTATGGCTGGATACCCTTCCAAATGCCAACCTCTTTACAGAATGTACTGGGTGCTTTTAAGTAGCACCAGACAGGTGCTTTTACATGGAACCAGTACAGGTGCTTTTTACTTGGTGCCAGCACCCACAAGCCCACAAGATTAGGAATGCTCAGCTGACAAGAGACACAGGGGGCTTGCCTGTATGCAACACCCACATTTCTCAGAAATGTGAAAAGTAAAAGCACATTAAAGAGAATTTTTGAAAGATGCAGTGTTTTCACAGCTAACAACAGACAGACATAGTTTATTCGATGCTTTTGCCATTCTGAAAAGGAAAAACTGAATAAAAAAATTATTTTGAGGAAAACAATTTCTGGAAATGGAATAGACAGGACAAGACCAGAGTAGAGACATGAAGAACAGAAAGTCACTGAAGAGGTCACATAATGTGTGACAAAAGAATTGTGATAATAAAGTTAAAATGAAGATCAAATAAATAATGTATTTGGTGTTGACTTATAAGATTAAACCTTTCAAAGTTGTGTCACAGTATGGCTGCTATCCAATGACTGAGACAGGTAAAAGGTACAAAATAAATGACAATACCTTAGTGCACACAGCAGGATTGAATGATAATGAAGTTTACTATGCCATGGCTCCACATCCAGTCCCACGTGTAGCATCTTGGGCAAATGTCAGTTGATTCCTAACCTTCTGAATGAAACTGAGTGGAGAGAAAATGCTTGGGAATGTATAAGTAAAATAATTAAAAAGTCTGACCTTGTCATGCACTCTGCTATGCTGATTATATCTAAGAATTAGAATTGTATAAATTCTTTAGTGTTTAAACCAGCCATACCTGGCCCAAATATTCTATACATTTTAAGTCCAAAACAGTCAGATCCAGTTTCCTACACCTTTCATAGGATATCATCCTAGAAATAAACAATTACATCATCAAAATTTTGAAAACTATGGGAAATTGGATGAGTAATAAAAGACGATATGAACAAACAAGCATTATATTTGACAGTGTACTAAATAATAAAAGAGTAATGAATACTAAAGGAGAGACTCACTGTCACTGCCCCGACCAGATATGAATCATTGTTGAAGGAATGCACCATGGATTACAAGACCAAGTGAAAAATCATGGAGAAGTACAAAATTTATTTTAACAGTAGCAGAAAGTTTGTGTTTGTATGTATGTATTTACGTATGCATACATGTACATATATACATATGCATGTATCTGTTTATATGTTTTCTTCCTGGAAACAAGGAGCTGGTCTCTATGTGTGTGTATGTGTGTGTGTATACAGATACATACATAGATATCAATGTATATGATTATATGTGTGTGTATATATATCCCTTACATTTATATCTGTTTAAATTCTTCCTATATATGTGTGTATGTGTGTTGTATGTGTATATTTATGTATGAATGTATATATGTAAATATATATATGTGTGTATATATTCCATTTGTTCTTTGAGAATTCGTCCTGGAAGGAAGAAGAGGATTTCACTCTATGTCTCTATTCATGTGTGTATAACATATGTATATTACATGTCTGCATGTGTGTATGTATTATATACACACATGTTTGTATGTGTAAAAAACATTATGTACATATATATGTATGCATGTATGTATATGCGTATGTATATACACAAGTGTGTATATATGTGTGTCTGTGAGTGTATGTATGTATGTATGTATATGTGTATGTATGAATGCATGCATGTATGTATGTATGTAAGTGTGTATGTATGTACATAAGTACATATATACGTATGTATGTATATATTGTTAACAACTAAAGGTGGTGCTCCAGCATGGCTGCAGTCAAATGACTGAAACAAATAAAATAGTAAACGAGTAAAAGAGTAAACGAGTAACTATGGATCTGTTTTAGTGATGGATTTTTCTTTACATTACCTGTGGTGCCAGGTAACTACAGGTTTCCATTAACTCATAAATACATAGCTTGAAGAAAACATTCAAACAATTTACATTTTTGTATAAATAAATGTCGACATTGCATGCACAGCAATAGTTTTCACCTTCATTAATAGCTCATACCTAGAGAAAAATTCCTATCCTTTTTACATTACAAGCAGCAGATTATACACAAACATGATATGATACGCTGCATAGACACAATATTAAACACCAGTAAAATATTCCCCATGTAGGACCATGACAAAACCAAATAGAAATATATAGCTAAAATACACTTTCTTTATATATATATATATATATATATATATATATATGTATGTATGTGTGTGTATATATATATATAATTATATATATATATATATATCTATATATATATAATTATATATATATATATATATATATATATATATATATATATATATATAATATAATTTTATATATATATATATATATATAATTATATATATATAATATATGCATGCATACTCACACACACATGCATATATATATGTATATGTATATAAAGAGAAACAGGCAGGCACAAAGAGAGCTGCTGCATGATACAAGCCATTAATATAAATTATAAATTGTAAACGTTATTGTTAATAGTAATTTTTCAGACTATTAACATCTTCTTTCGAGATGAAAGTATTTTTTCATAAATTTGATCTCGATCTCAAAGCTACGTTTCAATTGGTTGGATCTATTTCTTGTCATCTGATGTCCTGTTCCTGGTTCTATGCATATTATCTCGACTGGTATTTAAAGTAGGAACATTTATGTCTATGGTGACATGATATATACTATTATATAATAATAATAATAATAATAATAAAAATAATAATAATGATAATAATAATAATAATAATAATAATAATAATCATTTCTGCTATAGGCACAAGGCCTGAAATTTGGTGAGAGGAGACTAGTTGATTACATCAACCCCAGTGTTTCATTGGTATTTAATTTATCGACACTGAGAGAATGCAAGGCAAAGTCAGCCTCGGCATCTTTTGAACTCAGAACAAAAAAACAGATGAAATGCCACTAAGCCCAGCATGCTAAATAATAATGATAATAATAATAATAATAATAATAATAATAAGAGCATTACAGCAAGCCACAGCACATACCCAAGGCACACAGAGCTGCGCTCGGTAGTGAAGTGAAAGCAAGTTATAAAAATAAAACTACTGAATAATAATAATAATAATAATAATAATAATAATAATAATAACAATAATAATAATGATAATACATAAAAATTTTGGCACAAGGCCAGCAATTTCAAGAGCGTGAGCTAGTCAATTACATCAACCCCGGTGATCAGCGCCTGTATGTATGTATGTATGTATGTATGTATGTATGTATGTATGTATGTATGTATTTATCTATATTGAAAGTCAGGGTACAATATGTATCTGTTTGTTTGAAAGAATAGTTAAGACTCTCCAAAACCACACATCTCTCACTATATATAAACAAGAATGGAGAATGTAGCAAATATATTTTTAAAAAACGGTCATCCCCTTTCATAAAACTACAAAGAGGAGGATAGATAGCCGAGTATCAGTTGATTTTGCTTTCTCCGCCAAATTGACACTTAAAGCTCATCAGCTAGGCTTACTGTGTGAACTGTTTTAAAAAATATATTTACCTCTCTGTGCATGTTTGTTCAGCTGAAGGCCCCACGACTTCCAAACAAACAGCAGCGAGCAAGTATAAATTCAAAATTCAAATAAGTTATCATTATCTTCAAAAAAATAATGATAAAGTGACCAGCAAACATAATCCAAACAGGCAAAATATAAATTAAAAGTCAGGGTACAATATGTACCCATTTACTTGAAAGAAGAGTTAAAATTCTCCTAAACCACGTTTCTCTCGCTATATATAAACACACACAGAGAATGTAGTAAATATGTGTTTACATATAGTGAGAGATACGTGGCTTTGGAGAGTTTTAATGTTTAATATATATCTTGCATATTTCAAGTATGTTTTTGGCTACTTTATCATTATTTTTTTTAAAGATAATGAAAACTTATTTCAATTTTGAATTTATATATTTATTTATATATATTTTTTTTTCTTTTTTCTTTTTCTGCTGCACTTTTCAAGCCTAGCCAGGCTCATGGGTCCAGTTTCCCGGTTTCTATCGCGTACATGTCCCCCACTCCCAGGTGGACGGGACACCAGTCCATCGCAACTTTACTCAGGAAACAGGAAGAAAGAGTGAGAGAAAGTTGGGGCAAAAGAGTACAACAGGGGTCACCACCACCCCCTGCCGGAGCTTCATGGAGCTTTAGGTGTTTTTGCTCAATAAACACACACAACACCTGGTCTGGGATTCGAAACCACAATCCTCCAACTGCGAGTCTACTGCCCTAACCACTGCACCATTGCGCCTCTACACACACACACACACACATATATATATATGTATATATACATATGTATGTATGTATGTGTATGTGTGTTTGTATGTATATGCATATGTATGTATCAATGTGTGTCTCTATGTGTTTCTACCCCACCACTGCCCGACAACTAGTGCTGATTTGTTCACACCCCCATAACTTAACGATATGGCAAAAAGAGACTGACAGAGTAAATACCAGGCTTAAAAATAGGCACTGGGGTTGATTTGTCCAAATAAACTCTTCAAGGCAGTGCCCCAGCATGGCCACAATCTAATGATTGAAAGAAGTAAAAGCTAAAACATAAACTATGTTGACAGACAACATAGAGACATCTCCTCATTAGTCTGACATTTTATGATTGTGGTTTTTAGGAAACGAGAGCAAAAGATCCGCAGCTATGAGACAGGAATAATTTTTGTATTAACTACTGGAATCATAACATAAGTTTCTGAGAAAAGTTGATCAAAATTGAATTTGTAAAGTTAGATAACAGCATCACCATCATCATCATTATCATCATCATCATCTTCAAAGTTGAATCGCAATTAATTTCATAAAGTTAGAAGACATCATAGCAATTAGGTCGTGTCTGAAAATTAATTACACTTGTACAGGGTAAAAAAAAAACAACAAAAAAAAACAGGAAAGTAGAATGATATGAATTTGTAATGAAAGTTACCTTTCACAGACGTAAAATGAAAGAGATATCAAAATACCTGAGACTATTGGAAATGACAGGTAAGATAGTATAGGATCAAATTATAAGGAAATATTACATACACACACAGACACACACATATATATATATATATATATGTATATGTATAGATATATATAGATATGAATGTATAGATATATATAAATATGAATGTATAGATATATATACATGTATATATACATATATATATATATGTGTGTGTATACATATGTGTCTGTGCCTTCTGATGCCCCCACCCCATGCCACACCACACTAATTATTTTTCTCTATTGGCTCCTGAAGTTTAAAAAGCAAAGTCAACCTTGGCAGGATTTGAACTCAGAACCTAAGGTAGAGAAATAAATGCCACAACTGAAATTATCCCTCATTCTGTTGATTCTGCCAATCCAGTGATGTTTCTTGGCAACGTTACCAATACAATAATGGCAGTCTTGTAATACATTAACAAAAATGTATTGCTTTGATGTCTCAGAGTAGAAGAATATGGTAATTAGTCACAGAACATTACTGCAGCACCAGACATATTTATCACATGATAGATAACTAATCAAACATTTGTTAGTGCAAGCTAACGATGAGGTTTCTCTATCATTGGTTGATCTGTTAAATAGAGCAGCCAAATGCCTTTCAAAAGACTCATCACTATTCTTTTATTTATTTTTTCTTCTTTTACTTGTTTCAGTCATTTGACTGTGACCATGCTGGAACATCGCCTTTAGTGAAGCAAATCGACTCCAGGACTTATTCTCTGTAAGCCTAGTACTTATTCTATTGGTCTCTTTTGCTGTTATCGGTTATCAAGCGATGTTGGGGGGACAAGCACAGGCACACACACATATACATAAATGTGTCTGTATATATATATATATATATATATATATATACATATATGTATATATGTATATATATATGACGGGCTTCTTTCAGTTTCTGTCTACCAAATCCACTCACACGGCTTTGGTCAGCCCAAGGCTATAGTAGAAGACACTTGCCCAAGGTGCCACACAGTGGAACTGAACCCAGAACCATGTGGTTTGTAGGCAAGCTACTTACCACACAGCTACTCCTACGCTTATATATATATACAACAGGTTTCTTTCAGTTTTTGTCTACCAAATCACAAGGCTTTGGTCGGCCCAAGGCTATAGAAGACACTTGCCCAAGATGCCACACAATGAGACTGAGCCCAGAACCATGTGGTTGGGAAGTAAGATTCTTACCACACACATATATATATGTATGTGTGCGTATATGTTTGTGTGTCTGTGTTTGTCCCCCCAACATCGCTTGACAACCGATGGTGGTGTATTTACGGCCCCCGTAACTTAGCGGTTTGGCAAAAAGAGACCGATAGAATAAGTACTAGGCATCCAAAGAATAAGTCCTGGGGTCGATTTGCTCGACTAAAGGCGGTGCTCCAGCATGGCCACAGTCAAATGACTGAAACAAGTAAAAGAGTAAAAGAGTATGTGTGTGTGTGTGTGTGTATGTATGTATACATGTATGTGTGTATATATACATACAGACATATACACACACGCACATATACACACATACACGCGCACACATACACACACACATATACTCTTCTTCTACATTCTTTTTTGCACTTCAGCCCAAAACAAGATTCCATACCATTCTAAAGAGCTGAAATTATTGGAGCTTTTACTGCTCTCTCTTTCTCAAGCAATGTCTACCAGAATCTTGCTGTCAAGTTAACAAACTGCAGTTTTAGCAATAAAGTCTGCCAGTTAAGTTGCTAATCTCAAAGAGAAATCCAAGACATTTGTCACCATTTCAATAAAATTAGAATAGAAAGAGATAGAATGAGATAGAAAGGGGGAGGAAGGGGAGGAGATAGCGAGAGGGAGAAGGGAGAGAGGGAGACTAAGATAAAACAATTGAAGAAGATATTTGAAAAAAACAACAAAATAACTAAAAAAAAAACAACGTATTGTGATAAAAAAAAAAGTACAGAAAAAAAGCAGACTAAACTATTGCCAGATCAGAACTGAAAATAAAATAGGAAAATTGAGCAGTAGACACCATTCTTTATTTGGTAGTTTGTATGATATGTGTGTGTGTGTAGAACATGTCTTCATTATAGTGCTGTGTTTTCATGATGATGTTGCATTTATGTATAATGTGCTTTAATCATAATGTTGTTTAATTATAATACAATGTCCTTTTGTATTAATGTTGTATTTTGATTATAATGTTGTGTTTTCATTATAATGCTGTCTTAATGAGTAAGGTTGTGTCTTCATATATAATGTGTCTTCATTATAATGCTATCTTTATTATAATGCTGTATTCATTATATTTCATTACAGTGTTGTAGTAATTGTATCTTGATTATAATGTGTGTGTGTGTGTGTGTGTGTGTATACAGGGTGCAGTGAATAAAATGTCGTCTAAATTACACAAAAATGAAAATAACACTGACATCTCATTTCAACAGATATATTTACCAAATTTACATAAAAATATCTTTAAATACTAAAGAGTAAATTAATTCAATAAAATCGCTATTAGCTTCAGCCATAGCCTCCAGATGACTTTGGAATCTCCTGCAACTCTTCTGGGCGATCTCCTTGTTTTAGTTGGTGAATGCTGCCATAATCCTTGCCTTCACTTCATTTTTGGTGTTACAAGCAGTTTTCTTGGTTTCTCACTCAACTGCACCCCACACATAATAATCAAGGGGGTTGCAGTCCGGAGAGTTAGGTGGCCAGATGTTAGGGGTAATGTGGTCGCAGAAATTGTCTGACAGCCATGACTGGATCTTCCTGCTTGTGTGGCATGGAGCAGAGTCTTGCTGCCAGACATAAGGTTTTCCAACAGCTACCCTCTAAACCCAGGACAGCACTACCTCCTGCAGGCACTTGATGTAGGCCTCTGTGTTGAATTTGAGGCCATGTGTGAGCATGAGTGCTATTAAATGGTACTAGCACGAGTACCTTTTACATGGCACCAGCATGATGTGACACCATATGTACATATGTATATATATATATATATATATATATATATATATATATATATATATATATATATATATAAAACAAATAAAAAATGAGTATATGCATATATACGTACAGGTATGTGCATACCTATGTCTTCTTGTATATATAGGTGCATATCTGGGTACAGGACATTGCAAACAAAACGTAGACAAGAAAATAATAATAACCAGAGTACAGAAAACACACAGGCCACGTAGAGAACATTTTCCTTCATCAGCTACCCCCATTTTAACACCGGCATTTCGAAGAGGAGGGCAGGACGCATTGTTAAAATGGCTCTTCCCATGGACCGCAAAGTAAATTTGTATGCACAAATTAAACTTGTGCCATGGAGGAATGTAGTGGCGGACAAAAAACAAGACAGGAAAACAAACGGGAAAGGCTATGCGGCCAGACGTGAAAAATTATGTGTATATGAATGCTGTGAGGCACGAACTGAAAGCGGGATGAAGTAAGTTCGTGTGTTTGCTCGGCGAAAGCCAAGGAAGAAAAGGATTAGTGACTGGAAACATGTGACCAGATAAAGATAGTTATGGCTGGTTTATGAGATTACTCTGGGGTCCACGTCCATAGAGTGTCTAGCTTTATGACATCTCTTCAGACCCTAATAGTCAGTGGCTGATAACCTCTCTTTGAAGGAGTGAAACCCAGGGCAATCCCATAAACCAGCCATAACTATCTTTATCAAATTACTCTACTGCTCTATAACTTAGAGTGTGCTTCTCTTTCGGATTTATGATTTACT
>NC_142939.1:60705199-60722699 GCF_046866305.1 Octopus bimaculoides | reverse complement strand
TGAGTCACACATTGTGTTCTTGAGCAAAACACTTCATTTCATGTTGCTCCAGTTCCCCTTTCAATTGGAGAGAATGTTGGCCTGTTCGCCTAGCGAGCAGGGTGGCATAATTTGAAGGTTAGAACAATGCAAAAAGCGCATTGTGACCAGCAATGTGTAACAACATCTAATTGCCTGGTCAGTCACATGCTCACATTATATATCACTCAAAACTTGACCCCTGTGAAGTCAGGACATATAACAACATTACGTCACAACTACTTTACCTTAACTGGTCCAGCTCTCTTTAATACCATACCAAAATACATCAAAACGGAAATGGATCCCATAAAATTCAAAAGTTACTTAGACAAAATTCTTCAAAAAATCCCAGATCAACCTCCTACACCTGGATATGTCTCCAACAATAATAACTCTTTGCTGAGTGGGTCATCGTGCCCCATATGTGGCTAAAAGACTTCTACGCTTCCACAAAAAATCATGTCTGTCCCTGTCCATGAGAAAATATTACCTTGCTTGGAAATCAGTGAAAATTGGCAATATGAAGGGCATCAAGATTTAGAAAACCTGCCTCAACAAATTAGACCCAACTCATTGCAAACATAGGAACATGGACATTAAACAATATGACACCCCTTCCACCTCCACCCCAGGATGAATATCAGAGTTCATTCTCTTGAAAATTATCAAACCAGTTTCCAAGTTCCACAGGAAATTTCTGCAGAGATATCCAAGCTAAATGTTAGTCATGTCAATCTCACATCCCTAAAACAAAAAAAAACAAACAAAAAAAAAAACAACAGAAAGAAAGGCAAAGATTAATTCTTCAAAGTTCATAAAAGTTCACATCCATCACTGATGACTAATTTATTTAGATTATAATACAAAATTATAAGCACTAATTAATATACAACATAAATTAGTTGCTACTGTTTAGGTAATGCATTTGTATTCAGTGTGGTTGTATGTAATGTGCTCGTCATCTTTCTGGCCAGACTGTCACTTCTCACTAACGGGCTGATCAATAGATTTGTACCAATTAAGTGTCCGCTTATCTAAATAACCTACTCACAAATGAAGCCAAGAATAGTTTTAGCTGAACCTATCCTTATTTCATTATTTCTCAATAATTTCTTAGCTGCGTACTGTTCTAATTTAAGATTAACTGCGTTTATAATATATATGTTATGTGTTATGTGTGTGTGTGTGTGTGTGTATATATGTATATACACATATATATATATATATATATATATATATATATATATATATATATGTATATACACATATATATATATATATATATATATATATATATATACACACAGATATATACGATATGTACATACATATATGTGTGTGTGTGTGTGTGAACATGTTCACATATGGATACAAATGTATGTGTGTGTGTGAATTAGAAGCAGCTTGCAGTATATAAACAAAATCAAACACACCTTGTAAATGAATGTTTGATTTTGTTCTTATATATATATATATATATATATATATATATATATATATATATATATATGCACACATATATACAAATACATACAACTATACACATTTATACATATTTATATACGTATACGCACATATGTTTGTATTTATAGGCATATATACACATACATACATACATATATATATAAGTGTGTTTGTGTGTATGCATGTATACATATATATGTATGTATGAATATATAAATGTGCGTGTATTTATATAAATGCATAAATTTATGTATGTGTATATATAAACATATAAATATTGTGTGTGTGTGTGTGTGTGTGTTTACACTAAGCTATCACATGTTGAATAGTGTGAGTGGAAAAAACTTTGATTAACTATAATTTCCTGGGCAATTAGTAAAAAAAATATTTCTTGGTGTGTTTACTATCAAAGCCCTGTAAAGGGAATGACTCTAATAAGATCAATTAATTGAAATTTGGGTCTTGTTCTTTAAATCAACTGAACAAAGACAAACGGTTTGCTGAAGAGGTTTTAATAAGACAGAATCATGCCTGTTATTTTCACCATTTAAATTTCTCTCTCTCTCTCTCTCTCTCTCTCTCTCTCTCATATATTTATGTTTATATATATATATATATATATATATATATATATATATATAATATATTGATAGAATTTTATAAGTTTAAAGCTTATAAGCATTCACCATACAATGACTAAAGAAAATAGTCTAATTATGAGACATATAAGTCCTTTAAACTTATCAAATACTATTATTATTATTTACAGAATTGTAAAAATCTATATTGCTTATCAAAAACCATATATATATACATATATATATATATATATATATATATATATATATATATATATATACATATACATATGTATATATACATATTCATATGTATACATATACATATATCTATGTATATATACATATACATGTATATATACATATGTATATATATATATATATATACATACATACATATATATATATACATATATATATATGTATGTGTGTATATGTTTGTGTCTGTGTGTGTCCCCTAACATCACTTGACAACCAATGCTGAGGTGTTTACGTCCCCGTGACTTAGCGGTTCGGCAAAAAAGAGATTGATAGTATAAGAACTAGGTTTGCAAAAAGAAGTCCTGGGGTCAATTTGCTCGACTAAAGGTGGTGCCCCAGCATGGCAGCAGTCAAAATGACTGAAGCAAGTAAAAGACTAAAAGAAGATGTGTGTGTGCATGTGTATGGGTGTATGTGTGTGTGTGTGTTTGTGTGAACAGTTTGAATTCTTAAAATATTGTCTTCAAGACGTACTGTGCCTGCATTTGATTTTGAACTCATGACTTGAAGGTAAACTGACCAGCATCTTACCCACCAACCCAACCACTTTTCTCATTCTTCACATGACCCAATATGAAAACCTGACCTGTTAGATATTATAGCCAAATCTCCCTCATATTATACCCAAGTTTACTAAAAGAATATATGGAGTCTGATATATACAATGTTTAAAAAGTAATGAATTGAATGATCAGGGATTGCATGCCTTTGATTATAACTCTGCTAGATAAGGGTTGACCTAGGGCTAAAGAAATGTAAAAAAAAAAGAGCTTTAAATAACTTTTGTCATAATTGCGCTGATAATAAAATAATAATAATAACCGTTTCTACTATAGGCACAAGGCCTGAAATTTTGGAGGAGGAGTCAAGTTGATTCCATTAACCCCCGTGTTTCACTGGTACTGAATTTATCGACCCCAAAAGGATGAAAGGCAAAGTCAACTTCGGCGGAATTTGAACTCAGACCATAAAAGCAGATGAAATGCCGTTAAGCATTTTGGCTGGTATGCTAACCTATTCTGCCAGCATGTTGCCTTAATAATTATTTCAAATTTTTGCCACAAGGGCAGCTTGGAAGAAGTGGGGATGAGTGAATTACATTGACCCCAGTGTTTAACTGGTACTTATTTTATCGGGGCCCGAAAGGATGAAAGGCTAGGTCAACCTCAGCAGAATTTGAACTCAGACTGTAAGGACAGGCAAAATACCACTAAGCATTTTGTCCAGCATGCTAATGATTCTGCCAGCCTCACCGCCTTGCTTGCCACATTATTAATAATGATAATCCTTTCTACTGGAGGCACAAGGCCTCAGATTTGTGGGGAGGGGACTAGTTGATTACATCAATCCCAGTGTTTCACTGGTACTTAATTTATCAACCCCAAAATGATGAAATCAGAGTTGACCTCAGCAGAATTTGAACTCAGAACATTGCACAGTGGGATAATGATTCTGCCAGCTCACTGTCTTATTTAATAATAGTGATATTTATATTAATAATAATAGTTTCAATTTTTTGGCACAAGGCCAGTAGTGTTTGAGGAGGTGCAGGGAGTCAATTATATTAACCCCAGTATTTCACTGGTACTTATTTCATTGACCCCCCCAGAAGGATGAAATGCAAAGTCAACCTTGGCAGAACTTGAACTCAGAATGTGGTGGCAGATGAAATATCACTGAGCATTTTGTCCGGTATGCTGACAGTTCTGTCAGCACACCTTCTTCTTCTTCTTCTTCTTCTTCTTCCCGTCCTTTATGCAAATCTTCACACAATTTGTGTATCCTTGTGATGCCCCCCCCTCATCTATGTCCCTGGGGCTAATAAAAGAAATTATTATAATCATTATTATCATTATCATCATCATCATTATTATTATTATCATTATCATTATCATTATTATTATTATTATTATTATTATTATTGATGAGGATGCATGGCCTAGTGATCAGGGTGTTGCACTCATGATCAAAAGATCGTGGTTTCAGTTCCTGGACTTGGTGGTGCATTGTGTTCTTGAGCAAAACACTTCATCTCACATTGCTTTGCAATCACTTCGGCACCTGACACGTGGCACACTGTGCACCTATTCAGGTAACATAAATTTGATGGAGACAGAGTGAGCTAATATGCGGTACATACATTCGAACACTATAAAGAAATCATTTGTGCAGGTTGTTTATCAAAATGCTGAATACTCATACATTGTCTTTGACAGAAGAGTCCGTCATTATAATTATTGTTGTTGTTGTTGTTAGGGAGGCAAGCTGGCAGAATCTTTACCACACCAGGCAGGACATTTAGTGGTACTTTGCCTGTGCTCAAATTCCACCAAGGTCGACTCTGTCTTTCATCTTTTCAGGGTCGATAAAATAAATATCCGTTGAGTACAGATTTCAAATCCACAGATTTCAGAGTATTGTCCAAAATATAATCCAGGACGATTAGAATATAGATTTAGGTGATTAAGTCGACCTGGAATAGCATCTACTTTAACCCCTAAAGAAGGGACTGTTCAAGAGTGAATAAATAACATCTGTGGATGAAATAATTATTCGAGTATTTGTTTTTATTGAAATGATTAGGAGTTGATACAATTGACTCAGCCTCTACCCTGAAATTGGTGGCCTTGTACCAAAATTTGAAATCATTATTGTTGTTATTGTTGTTGTTATTCAGGTGGTGAGGTGACAGTATCATTAGCACACCAGACAAAATTTTAGTGGCATTTCATCTGTTTTTATATTCTATATTCAAATTTCACCAAAGGAATCTTTGTGAGGAGAGGGGACATTGGAGGAGGTGATGAAAGATTATAGTGAGACAGAGAGACAGAAAGAGAAACGGATGTCTTTCTCTAGAGGAGGTACATAGTTACCCATGGTTACCCATGGTTACCCAGCCAGAGAGAGAGAGAGTAAGAGAGAGAAAGCGTGAGAGGATGAGTGAGTGAATAAGAGAGAGAGAGAGAGAGAGAGAGAGAGGACATTCTGTATTCAAATCCTACCAGGCTGAAGTTTGTTTGTCATCCCTCTGGAGTTGATGAAATAAAGTACTGATCAATTAGCAAGGGCAATGTAATCAACTAATACTTCTCATCAAATCTATTGGCCTTCTACCAAAATAATCAACCATTGTGAAAGCATAAACTATGTTAATTTATTAGGATGTCAGACAAAAATATTTTGTTGCATTTACTTACAACTCTTTGTGTCTTGTGTTCAAATCTCACCAGGCTCATATCAATTTTGTCTTTCATCTTTCTGTAGTAGATAGAATACTATTCATATACTGGGGTAGGTGTTAATAGGATTATATTCTTCTCCTTCTCTTCCACAAAATCTCAGACATTGTATCTCTCTAAGAAATCATTATTATTACAAATTATTATTATTATTTCCATTTTGCTTCTCAGAGATCTTGATTTCGCTTGCTCTGGTTAATTCTGTGAGAACGAACAATAACTGGCTGTCAAGGATCTGACAGGGTCTCGTTATTATTGTTGTTGTTGTTGTTGTTATTATTGTTGTTATTATTATTATTGTTATTATTATTATTATTATTATTATTATTATTATTATTATTATTATTATTATTTTATGTTTGACTTTTGCTTTGCATTTGTACAAGTTGGCTCCAAGTCTCACCCAGAGACAACAAGCTAGAAGTTCATGTAGGTATTATGCCTAGGGTACCATATTTTTGGATTTGTACATAGTGTCGTTCTAGAGAATGTTTAAGAAACCAGAAGAAAATTATGTGTTTGTTTTAAAATTTGAGATCACATAGACAGTATTTTATGTAGGATATGGGCAGTTCCCATGAGCACTATCTTTTGAACTTCAGCCATTTTTGGGTTTCCTGGTATCTGAGCTAGGTAGCAATCATCCCCTTTTGCTATCATTCCCAGGGCACCTGGTTCCACATTTTTCATTCCCAGGGCACCTATGACTATTATTATTATTATTATTATTATTATTATTATTATGAATAAGAAGGTGATGACCTGGCCAAATCATTATTACTGGACAAAATGCTCAGAGGAATTCTGTCCATTTTTACGTGTTGAGATCAAATTCCGCCGAGGGTGACTTTGTCTTTCATCCTTCCATGATCAATGAAATAAGTACCAGTTCTGCACTGGGGTCAATGTAAGCAACTAGCCCCCCCCCCTCCATCTCCTACCAAATTTCAGGCCTTGTGCCTTTAGTAGAAATGATTATTATTATTATTATTATTATTATTATTATCATTTCGATGGTGAGCTGGCAGAATTGTTAGCACACTAGGCAAAATGCTTAACAGTATTTTGTCAATGTTCTGAGTTCAAATTCCACCAAGGTCGACTTTGCCTTTCATTCTTTCAGAGTTGATTAAATAAGTACCAGTTATGCACTGGGGGTCGATGTAATCGACTTAATCCCTTCCCCCAAATTTGAGGCCTTGTGCTTCCAGTAGAACGGATTATTATGATCATTAAGACAGCAAGCTGGCAGAGTTGTTAGCACGCCAGGCAAAATGCTTAGCGGTATTTTGTCTGCTGTGATATCCTGAGTTCAAATTCCACTGGGGTCGACTTTGCCCTTCATCCTTTTGGGGGGTCAATAAATTAGGTACCAGTGAAATACTAGGGTTGATGTAGTCTCCTCTAGTTCCCTCCCACCAAATTTCAGGCCTTGTGCCTACACTAGAAAGGATCATTAAAGTGGTGAGCTGGGAGAATTGTTAGCATCTCTACATTCTGAGTTCAAATTCCACCAGGGTCAATTTTGCCTTTCATCCTTTTGGGGTTGGTAAAATAAGCACCAGTCGAACACTAGACTCAATGTTATCAACTAACCCCTTCCCTTAAAATTTCAGACCTTGTGCCTGTAGTAGAAAGGATTATTATTATTATCTTTGTTACTATTATTATTATTATTATTATTATTATTATTAGTCAGGACGAAGAGCGCGATTTGATTGTATAAATGTTTTATTCGTTGAACAATAAGTTACGTCAATCCTTTTTTAAAATATTATCATTATTATTATTATTATCATTATTATTGTAATTGTTGTTGTTGTTGTTTTTAACTGCAAAATACCATTTTATTTGCAAATAACTGTATGGAATGGCATATTTTAGTTGTTGTTCTTATTCTTGTCGCTGTGGTTGTTTTAAATTTTTCGGTTATAAATTTAATTCAATGATGGACAAGCATACATCGGATTAAAATATAGAGAAAAAAAAAATCATGTAATGATAATAATAATAATAATAACAATAATAATAATAATAATAATAATAATAATAACAATAACAATAATAACAATAATAATAATAATTATTATAATAATAATAATAATAATAATAATAATAATAATAGTTTTTGTTTTTGTGTCTGTATTTTTCCTGTATTTTATTTTATTCTGTATTTCCTTGACCCTCAGTTTCTTTTTAATTATTCTCTCTCTTTCTCTCCCTCTCTCTCTCTCTCTTTCTCTCTCTCAGTCACCCTATTTGTCAGTGTCACTTGTTTTCTCTGTCTGTTTTCTTCTCTCTCTCTCACCCTCTCTCTCTTTCACTCTGTCTGTCACCCTCTCTCTTTTTCTACTTCCCTCTCACTCCTTTTTTTCACTTGCTCTCTCTCCCTTTGTCCCTCTCTGTCCTCCTGTCTCTCCCTTTGTCCCTCTCTGTCTTCCTTTTCTTTCTTTTCCTCTCTCACATTCTCCCTCCCATTCTCTATCCTTCTCTCTATCTCTCAATTAACCTCTCTCTCTCTCTCTCTCTCTCTCTCTCGTCCTTTCTGTCAACGTCTCTCTCTCACTCCCCTTCTCTCTTTCTTTCTTTCTCTTTCTCTCTCTTGCAAACCTCTGCAATCCAACACCTGCTTTTTTTCTACATACCTTACAGTCTTCATAAATATTAAAGAAAAAAATGAAATGAAAGAAAAAATAGACATAAAAATTTGCATGAATTACATTTATAACTCTGATAAATATACAGAAAATATATATATATATATATATATATATATAAATATACAGTCTTCTGTGTATTTATTCCAATTTTTCAAAAATTTATTCACTATAAAAAGTTATTCGAAAGTAATTAATTAAAAAACTGCTTAGCATCTGAGGAATTAACAATGGCTTCCTTAAAATAATTAAAGATTGTTATTAACATTTTTGGAGAGAAAAAAAATCAACAAATGAAAATTGCTCTAATCAAAAATTTTTAAATTAATGAATTTGAATTTGTGCATCAAAAGAATTTTAAGAGTCCCATATTTGAAATATTTTATATACCAAGTTGTAAATATATATTTGAGATTTGAATATACAAATACATATATGCTTACATATGTACATTCATACATACATACATACACAATCACACAGAGATACATACATACATGTATGTACATATGTACATACATACATATATATGTGTGTGTGTGTGTATTTTTATATATATATATATATATATATATATATATATATGAGGTGGTATCAAAAGCTTCCCAAACTAGTTGTTTAATAAAAAATAACTTATTTACCCAAGTTTTAAACTTATCTCCTTCAAAATAGTCACCTTGCACAGCAATACACTGGTCCCAGCGTTCTTGCCACTTTTGGAATCCAGTTTGGAAGTCATTTTCCATAAGCGAGTCAAGGTTCTTCTGCGATTCACTTTGGATCTCAATGACAGTGTTAAAACAGTGACCTTTGAGCTGCATTTTCATCTTGGAGAAGAGATGGAAGTCTGCAGGTGTTAAATCTGGTGAATAAGGTGGGTGCAGGAGCAATGCCATGTTGTTTTTGGTGAGAAACTCAGAAGTGAGAAGAGCTCGATGACATCATCTTGAAGAATCCTGTTCTTCATGATCCTCAGATCTACCCAAACACTTCAAAACGTCACAGCAGAATTCTCGATTTATGGTCTGGGTCTGGCTGTGGGGGATGAACTCTCAATGCACAATACCATATTTCCAGAGTCTCCCAGATTGCTCATCATCTTCCAGAGACATTCTTCCACTTTTGAAGCACCCATGCCACTCAAAACATTGCGTATGACCCATTGTTTTGTCACGGTAAACTTGTCAAAGCATGCACAATGTCTCTGTAGCAGACTTCCCAAGTTTAACACAAAATTTCACGTTGGCTCTTTGTTCTTGACCATGAGAAAATCACAAACTACAGGATACACATGATCACAAAAATGCAAATTTAAGAACTTGCGAAGTAAACACAGTAACGTCACTCAGCACACAGCCTGATGAAGGTCATTACTAGCTCCCACTGCACACACAACCATGTAGTGCCATCTGTTGGCATGCTACAGAACTAGTCTGGGAACTTTTCGATACCACCTTGTATACATATAAATTTACATATACAGCTATATAAATAGATAGATATACATGTAGAAAGATAGACACTCATATAAATATGTGTACATATAAAATATTGCAATACGAATGTATTACTATCCAGTAAAATAAAGCACCATAAAAGAAGTATAAATATAGAGTATCAACTGCTATTTCCAGTAAATATTGGTGCCTTGTTGTACCACTACTCTATATTTATGTGTACATACATACATACATACATACATACATATATATATATATACACATGTGTGTGTGTGTGTGTGCATATATATATATATATATATATATATATATATATCATCATCATCATCATCATCATCATCATTTAACGTCCGCTTTCCATGCTACCATGGGTTGGACGATTTGACTGAGGACTGGTGAAACCGGATGGCAACACCAGGCTCCAATCTAATTCGGCAGAGTTTCTACAGCTGGATGCCCTTCCTAACGCCAACCACTCAGAGAGTGTAGTATATATATACACACATACATACATACATATGTGCATGCTTGTGTGAATGGGTGTATAAATGCTGCAGTCACTTTTCCCGATGATACAGGCCTCATTACAAAACACTAGAATCTACTAACCCAGCTCAGATAGTGAATTAACTACTGGTTACACTACAACTATGAGCTTCAACATCAATCTCGGTATTCATAGAATGAAGGTAGATTATTAATATTGTACAATGCTCTTATAGATGGTCAACTAATAGTCATGATATAAACCATATTGGTTATTTCAAAATCTGAATAACATTATATGTATGTGTGTATGTATGCATGTATGGCTATATATATATATGTATGTATATGTATATACATACATAATATATATATACATTATGGAGATTTATATGTATGCACACATAAGTATATATGTCTGTATACAGGAATGTATGTGTGTACAACCACATATATATGTAAATGTATGCATGTAAGAATATGTATATGTGTACATACACACACATGCACACGTATATATATATATATATATATATATATATATAGATATATATATATATATATGTATATATATATATATATAAATATACTCACAAATACATATCATACATGTATTTATGTATGTATGTATGTGTGTATGTATACACAGATAGATAGATAGACAGATAGATAAACATGTATATATATATATATATATATATATATATATAAGTTGAAATAGAGGTAAAATAGCCTCATTAATGGATAAAAATATCCAATGAATTACTGGTTTGTTGCCCATTATTTTTTGTGAATAGTAATATTTCTAAAATAATAGGTTTAAGTATAAGTCTAAGTATATAATATATATATAAATAAATAAAGAACATTAATACTAATGAGTGATATTAATGTCTGTGGCTGCAAGCTAAAACCACATAGGCAAAATTATTAGATATATATACAAAAAGGAATTATATATAACAAGGGCGCTTTTTTTAAAGGATGCCAGCTTAACTGCTATGTTCAGCAAAACTGGTGTCTTATAAGAAATGCGCCCTTCTTATATATAATTTCTTCATGTGTGTGTGTGTGTGTGTGTGTGTGTGTGTGTGTGTGTGTGTGTGTGTGTGTGTGTGTGTATGTGTGTGTGTGTATATATATATATATATATATATATATATATATTCAAGGCTTGAATATGGTACTTATGCGAAGGCACCCGAATATCACATCCCAAAAGGATGGATGATTAAAATCAAACAATTTCGTGCAGCTGAAGATTGCTCTTCATATTGCATTTAAGGTAATGCTCACATTACTTAAATAAATTGAAGTAGCATGAAACGTGCGTACTGCAATCACTTTTGAAATCCGTGTTGCTTATTGTTTGATTTATATATATACATATATATATATATATATATATATATATATATATATATATATATATATATATATATATATATATATATATATATATATAAATTAATAATGAAGAATACTAACATGAAGTACCAGCACGCTAACATAGCACTTGTTAGTACCCTTAATTATTAATTGATAATTTTTACCTTTAGGGTCTTTTACACATGCTAAGCCTCTGATATTATTATAAACAATAATATCCTCATATATATGTGTATGTATATATATATATATATATATATATATATATATATATATAATGTATGTATGTGTATATGTGTATATATATATATATATATATCTTTACATACATATTTATGTATACATGTAGATAGATAGATGTACATAAATGTGTGTGTGTGGTTGTGTGGTAAGAAGCTTGCTTTCCAACCAAATGGTTCCATGTTCAATCCCGCTGTGTTCCCCCTTGGGCAAGTGTCTTCTACTAAAGCCTCAGGCCAACCAAAGCCTTGTGAGTGGATTTGGTTGACGGAAACTGAAAGAAGCCCATCTTATATATATGTATAACTCCCAGCTGTTGGATGGTTATTTGACTCTAGTGAATGCATCCTTCCTTTGACAGAATTTGTTCTCGTGTCTTGGAGAATATCCAACAAAACGCATCCTCTTTACCAAGTAGGCTTAGCAGGGTCACTAGTTTAGGCACTGACAGCTCAATCATGCGACTGATAGGATTGTCCAACATGTCACCAGTAGCACTAAGATTGAACTGACATACATACATACATACATACACACATGCATACATATCTGCATACAAGCATATTATACATACATACATACGCACTTACATACATAGATACATACATATGCATATTCATACACACAAACATGCATAGATTTTTATTTTTTAATTTGTTATTTAGATATATGATTTACTGTAACTGTAAATGATTTTGTTGATCAAAGAACGTTCTAGATATTTGAATAAGTAGAAATTGTTTAGTTACGTTTGTTTTGTCTTTAAGTTCACCTTACACTCAGTTGAGCTGATTTTGTTGCAAAAAAACCACATTTTGTTTGGAATTAAATAAGTTTCATGATATAACCACAGGCTAATTCCTCACATGTAAAATTTAAAAAATTTAATAAATTGAGTATACCTGTCAACTGCACATAGATGCCTGATGAAATGGTCTGGTTATGTAATAATATGATGTAATACATTATTGAGCAAATAAATAACCATTTTATGGAAACATTCATAACATAACGTAAACAATATTTCTATTCATATTCTTTTATTATTACATATATATATATATATATATTGGAAATTAAGAATGTGCATTTGTCATTAGTTAATGGATAATAAATAATCATACTGACTGGTATTTGTAATTGTGAAAGTTCATTTGATACACAAATTCATATTATTAACTTATTGCAAATCTTTATGACATATATTTGCGTCTTTATGAATATTTATGAATTCTGCTACTAATTTTTGTAATTAGTGTTTCAAATTAGTCCTCAAGCAAGAACAAAAAAAAAAAGATAATAATGAAGCTATCTAATCAAGTCCGAAAAAAAAAGCATCTTTAATTTACGTTTTAAAGATTAAAATCAAAATGCAAAAAAGCAACAGAAAAATTTCGTCGACCCTTTATTTTTCAAGCAATTCATTTTTACTGTGGACCGCATTTCCTTTCCAATTTTAGGGCATAGGAAACGCAGGGTTGGACCCGCTTACCCGTGGCATCTATATATCCATTCCGCACGCCCAATACCAGCAGGTTTGCCCATTTCCCCAGTTTCCCAATGTTCTAAGTGGTCTGTGAACTAGTTGCCCGATGCTTCAATCAAACTAATCTTTTTATTCTGCTTTTTGATATGCATTTTCTTTATTGTAACATTTTTTTTTCAATTTCCTTTTCTCTCTCACTCTCTTTCTCTCTTTTTTTTTTTTTTTGGCGACAGCTTTCTCCAATGTCTGTTGATTTTTGGTTGTCTTTCCTTTTTTTTTTTAACTTCTAGAATTATTATGATATAAAATAACAAACGAAAACTAAGTAACATCATATGGAAGTTAGCTGATGAAATCTCCTCCAATGATGAGCTGACTTGAAGAAGTGTTAAAATGTCACATTCTTCTGTGATTAAATAGTTTCAATTTTGATAAACAGTTTTTAAAACGTTTCTTCATCCTAATTCTAAAATCGATTGATTGGAAAATTGAATTCACGCCAATTTTATTTTAAACTTTTCAATGACATATAGAGAAATTTTCAAGTCAGCTTTAGTTCAATTGTTGTTTTGGAATCTATTAAAACTCAGAATGGGAACTGGTTCTCTTTTTTTCCTTTGTCTTTTTTTTTTTTGTTCCTCTATCACTCAGCTTTCACATAAAAACAATGACAATAAACAACAAAAAGAAAAACTTAATTAAGGTGATCTTGTGATTCTTTGGAGAAATATGTCAAAATTATGTCCTACTTTTAATCCAAAACCTACCAGACCAGTGGGAAAATTAAAAGTACTTCACCACATATGAAGTATGTTCAAATTTGAATTTGAATAAGATCAAATTGTAAGTAGATTCAAATGCACAACACTTTGAGCAAATACCAAATTATATAAACACTATCCATTCTCATGCAGACACATCATGAATTCCACTCATCCACACCCCCATCAACACAACACCCCACACCCTAATCATTGTAAATCGGTTAATACAGAAATCAGTTAATCAGAAATCAGTTAATACAGAAATATAAACACTAACTGTACCAGAAAACTTTGATACACAAATTCATAAAATATAGTGGGATAAATAGTTAAAGAAATTGCATAGACTCTACTTTTATGTTTTCAATTCATTTTTAAAATAACAAAGAATTTAGTAAAATAACTTAGTAATTATTAGACTAGTAATTGGAAATGGTATATAAATTAGCATGAAATTTTGATGGAATGCTTTAATTTAGTTCACTTAAAAACAGAAAGTTTGTATCGTAGGACTAAAGATGGAATCAAGGTTGTTGGTATTAAAAGAGCTAAGAAGAAATTTTGAGGGAAGGCTTTTACATTGCTTTAAAACAGGAAGTTCATATTATAGGACTAGGAATGATCTCAGGAGGATTAGAGTCAAAAGGGTTAATATGACCATGTAAGGCATTGTCTTTTTTTTTTTTTATCTAACTCTATACTAAATTTACCTGTTTATTTGAGCCAAATTCAACCTCTCATACCTACCCTACAATGTTGTTTCTGAATATAAACAATCATTTCATCAAAACTTCAAAGCTACAAGATAATGCATTATTAATTCAAAATCATCATCATCAATATTTAAAGTCTGTTTCCCATACTGGCATGGGATTAGACAGTTTGACTGGAGATGGTAAGCTGGAGATCTGCACCAGGCTCCAATCTGTTTTGGCTTGGTTTCTAAGGGTGGATGCCCCTTTTAATGCCAACCACTCCACAGAGTGTAGCAGGTGCCTTTTACCCAAATGCTAGAAAGTTAACTAATTGCCATAAATTAATCTCTCCCTTGATTTAACCCCATTTAGCATCATGAGAACTTTTAGCAGAGTCCACAATGTTCCAAACATTCAGGTCTCAAGTTTGAGGATAATTGCCTCTTTTACATTTGCTTGTCTTGGAGGCCCTGTGAAGAATTACAGGCTCCTACCTTCTCTCCTGACTGAAAGATAAAGGGTAAAATAACAAGACATCTGAGTATCTACCCTGAAATTTCATCACAATGTCCCTCCACATACACACTTTAAAAGTATAAAACAGTGTTACGTTTAACCCTATTCCCCACAGCATCAGCTTTAATCTCCGGTATTCTACCATACAACATTAACTATATACCTCTGTGTGATGTTTAACCATAATACTACACAATACCATATTAATCCCATTACCATAATGTTAACTTAAACCTTATTATCCATGTCATCTTTAACCATATTACTACAGCATAACTCAATTAACTCTCTACTACAACATTAACTTTAACCATAATACAAACACCATATTATGTTAACCAAATTTCTTCATGTCAGGTTTAAACCTAATACTGGACCGTATTATCTTATTTCTAATCTTTACCGTCAGATTTAAACCCTATTTCAGACTATACCATTTTAACCATTCCATTATGCAGTGCCAGTGTTAAACTTACTACCTGTTCATATTACCTTAACCCTTCGCCACACATATTTAAACCTAATATCAGACCATGTGACCTTCACCCTACCCCATAACACCATATGTAAAACCTAACAACATACCATGATAATTTAACCAGCTGCCACAGGGTCAGTTTTATGCCACAATACTAAGGTATTAGATTTGTCCACAGGGCTAGAGTTAACCTTAAAGCTACCAAAATGGTATATGTCCACTACTGAGGGTTATATACATATGTTGGCACAAACAGAGAGAAGAGCAAATGAGGGCAAGGGGCCTTGTGAGAGGCAGATACAGAATAGGGTAAACAGATACATTCACACACACACACATACATGCACACACACACATGCACACACACACACTATATATATATATATATATATATATATATATATGTATATGTATATGTATGTGTATATATATATATATATATATATACATATACATATATATATACATACATATATATATATGTATAATATATATATATATATATATATATGTATATATATATATATATATATATATATATATGTATGCATCTATATGTATGTATGTATGTATGTTATGTATGTATGTATGCATGTATGCATGCATGTATGTATGTATAGAGTGTAGTTGAAGACTGGACCTCTACGAAAGGGGCTGATCCAAGGATGGGTATATAGTCAGAGAGAGTGCCAGAAATAGAACATGGAAGTAAGATGTGGTTCTCAAATCCATCTTGGAGGAAGGTAATTCTACAGAGGAACTCGTTTGACCTTTGATAACCTGTACCGCCTTCGTCAGCATGGAAAGGGAGTTCAAAAAATGTGTGTGTGTGTGTGTGTGTGTGTTTGTGTGTTTGTATGTGTGTATATGTGTATGCATGTGCTTGTCCGTGCATATGTGTGTGTGTGTGTGTGTGTGTGTGTGTGCATGTGCGCGTGTCCTCTCTACTACAGGCACAAGACCTGAAAATTTGAAAACAATAAATATCGCGAGAGGAAATGCCTTTCTGTGAATGGCTAGCAAGGATGCTTGGTTTTGAAAAACATCTGGCATTCTGAGAATCTGCATGTCTGAGAATCAAGAAGACACATGTGACAAGTCTGCATCTTTGAATTACAGGCACAATTCCTCCTAAAGTCTTCCACAATTTCCATCTGTTCAATTTCACTCACAAAATTCCACACACTGGGATTGAAACTAGAACCTTTTGATTGCACTGGAAACCTCTTAACCATTTGAGCATTCTATTATCATTACCATCATCATGATCATTTTCATGAAACAAATGGCTCATTGGCCAGAGTGTCAGGCTCACAATCATGGGGTAGTGAGTCCGATTCCCAAACTGGACTGTGTGTTGTGTTCCTGAGCAAGACACTTTATTTCACTTTGATCCAGTCCACTCAGCTGTAGAAATAAGTTGCTATGTTACTGATGCCAAAGTGTATCATGGCCTTTACCTTTGCCTTCGCTAACATCAGTGGCATAGAGAGGGGAGGCTGGTATGCATGGGTGACCGCTGGTCTTCCATAAACAACTTTGCCCAGACTTGTGCCTTAGTGGGGAACTTTCTAGGTGCAAGCCCATGGTCATTCATGACCGAAAGGTGGGTCTTTACCCTTTACCATCATCATTTTACATCCCTGCATCCATACTGACGTGTATTGGATGCTTTAAAGTCTGCTTTGGCATGGTTTCTACAGCCAGATGCCCTTCCTAATGCCAACCACTTTACAAAATGTTGTATTGAGTCCATTTTTTTT
>NC_142939.1:60677699-60697699 GCF_046866305.1 Octopus bimaculoides | reverse complement strand
CATTATCATCATCATCACCACCACCACAATCGACCGTCTTCTCCTCATCAATGCTATAACCACCACCACCACCACCACCACCATTATCGTCGTCATCATTTTCATTATCCTCAACACTACCACCACCATCCTCTTCTTACTCCTACTCCTCATCATTGCCACCACTGTCATTAGCATCATTGCCATCATCCCCACTGTCACCTCTACTACCACCATCACAAGCACAACCACTGCCACCGCAATCAATCTATTCTTCCTCATCCTCACCACCACCACCATCATCATATTCCACATCAACATCATCATCATCATCATTATCATCCCCATCCCCGTCACCATCTTCTGGCCCTACAACCACTGCAATGTCGTCAGCTGCTCAACTTTGGCTACTCTCATACAACCTCTACTCGGCCATTCTCTCTCTCTTCTCATCAACACTAGTGCAGTTAGAGTGGGGTGGAGGTGACGGTCCACCCCAGGTGGCACTTTTACAGGGCTCTGTTGTAGGCTATAAGCTTGTATAGGCTGTACTGAAATCAAATAATAGTGGGTTTTAATGTCAGGACATGGACACTACTCACCGTTAAATGTCACAATCAATATAATCACTGTGCAATATGTATTTATTGTGGGGAGGCCTGGGCACAGCAAATTGAAGGGCTGCCCCAGGCAACACACACTCTAGCTACACCACTGCTCATCATCCATGTTGTATCCAACACCCTCCTGACTCTACCCTAACCCCTATCAGATAAAAGATAAAAATCCTTTCCAAATCATACAAGCTCATAGGGCCAGTTTCCTAGTTTCCATGGCGCATATATCTTCCCCACTGGACGGGACACTGGTCCATCACAGGATTATTAATTTTTGCCAGCTGAGTGGACTGGTGCAATGGGAAATGAAGTACTTTGCTCAAGAACACAATGCGTCACCCAGTTCAGGAACCAAAACCACAATCTTATAGTTAGGAACCCAACACCCAAACCACTAAGCCCCAAAATATCCTCCTTCTGGAATTGTTTCCCTGCACAATATTTCTGGTAGCCTTTGCAAAGGTTTAAGCACCATATTCACGACATCAACCTCACCAACTTTAGTAGCTCTAGACTACTAGTACTGCCTCTTCCTTGAAACTTAGCAAATAAAATACAAACGGAAATTCTGGCTGTATACATGAAAATGCATGTATGTGTGTATGTATATGCGTGTATATATATATATATGAGAGTATGTGCATATGTGTATATGTGAGTATATAAAGTTTTTGTGGTTATATTTTGGTATATGAAAGTATGTTAGAACCAGCCGTCACTCCACTAATCGTTTTTGGTGCCTATATAGTTATGAGCTGATGTGGAACCTACTCAACTCTCTCATCCTTTGATCCAGTGGCACATCTGCGATGTGGCAGCTGGAGGAAGATGGAGCTGCACCAGCATTCAGCTGGTTCTCACTTCCAGTTGAGTAAACTTGAGTAATGTGAAATGAAGTGCCTTGCTCAAGAACACAACATGCTACCCTGTTCAGGAATAGAACCCAGGATACTATGATCCTAAATGAAACACCCTAACTATCCTAGCCACATGCCTTCATATGAAAGTATGTATCTATATAGATATGTGTGTGTATCTGCATATATAATGTATGTATATATATACATATATATGTGTGTGTATGTGTATATATATATATATATATATATATATATATATATAAATATATATATATATATATATATATATATATAAATATATATAGATATATATATATATATATATATATATATATATATAGATATATAGATAGATATATAGATATATAGATATATATATATATATATATATGAATGTATGTATGCAGTATGTATTTACATGAAGATATGCGTAAGTAAGTATGATGTTTTGCATGCATGTGGCTGTGTGGTTAAGAAGCTTGCTTCCCAACCACATGGTTCCAGGTTCAGTCTCATTGTGTGGCACCTTGGGCAAGAGTATTCTACGATAGTCTTGGGCCAATCAAACCCTTGTGAATGGGTTTGGGAGACAGAAACTGAAAGAAGTTCACTGCATGATTTTGTGTGTGTATGTGTAAGTATGTATGTACAGGTGTATATGTGTGTGTGTGAGTGTGTGTGAATTTATTCTTCTTGTCTTCAGGTTACATCATAGTTGTAAATAAGTGTCACTATCATACAAGCAGTGTCATTCATTTCCAGTCTTCTGCAAAAACATGTCCGGCCATGAGGAATATATGTTACTTGGAAACAGGCACCTTACAGTAGGTGATATTAGTGGCTATTGTTTAAGGCAGCAAGCTGACACAGCCATTAGCATGCCTGGCAAATGCGTAGCAGCATTTCGTCTGTCTTTACTTTCTGAGTTCAAACTCAACTAAGATCAACTTTGCCTTTCATCCTTGGGAGAGAGGAGGAACCAGTAGATTCCATCAACACCAGTTAAGCACAAGGGTCGATGTAATCAACTAGAGCCTGCCCCCAAACTCCTCCCAAAGTTTCAGATTTTGTACCTTTAGTAGAAAGGAATATTAGTGGCTATTGTTTCAGGCAGCAAATTGATAGAATTGTTAGCATGCTGGACAAAATGCTTAGCAATATTTCATCTGTCTTGACATTCTGAGTTCAAGTTTGCCTTTCATCCTTTTGGGGTGAATAAAATAAGTACCATTATTTACATTTGACAGATATTTGTCCTCATCTTCGTTGTTAACACAATGTTTAGGCTGATATACCCTCCAGCCTTCTGCAGGTAACCTGGGGAATTTTCGAACCTGGGTTCTCATTCCTAAGGTATTTTTCGATGTTATTATTATTATTATTATTCTAGTCACTGCCTGGAATCGAACTTAGAATCTTGGGGTTAGTAGCCCGCGCTCTTAATCAATATGCCATATGCCTGTGGTGTAGTGGTTAAGAGGGCGGCTACTAACCCCAAGATTCTGAGTCTTCAAGCACATAAAACTTAAAATATTAGCATGTAAATACTGAGATGAAAAATCCTTTTTGGGACAGAAAAATGCTGTTATTTATAGTTTTATCTGTGCGCTACAAAATCCACTATTCCAAACGAGAATTATTTCACGTTCTCTTGAAGTTTCTAAGTTGTTATTACATCATCAGTTTATACATGCCTATAAAAGTGTGCATGCTTGAATGCGCATGTGTGTGTGTATCCATATATGTGTGTATATATATCTGTGTGTGTGTGTGTGTGTGTGTGTGTACAAATACACATATATACACATACATATAAACACAGACATACACACACACACATGTGTGTGTGTCTATGTGTGTCTGTGTGCGTGTGTGTGTGCATTGCCCACAAGAACACATCTGTATTTGAGTATGAAAGAGAGAGTGAAGGCAAGCATGTGTTTGAATGTTGATGCTTCAACACATATGCATATACTTACACACACACACACACACACACACACACACACAAAGTTTAAATAATTTTTATATTTCAAGTGCAAAGGCCCATCTTCAGAAAAATACAAAGAAACGTGTATTTAAATAGATCCTATTATTTTAGATAGTCTGGTACTTATGCTTGTAGCAGACAATCCAAAATGGCAGGATCTATATAAATGCACATTTCCTTAACTGTATTCTTCATGAGACAGGCATTTATACCTGAAATATAAAGGTTTTTTAAAACTTACTGCATTGTCAGAAGCTATTTTTATTTCCTATTTCATTCATTATTATTTAGGTTGCAAAAAAAAGGCAGTGAGTTGGCAGAACCATTTGCATACCAGACAAAATGCTTAGCAGCGTTTTGTCTGTCTTTACGTTCTGAATTCAAGTTCTGCTGAGCTGGGGGCTTGTCTTTCATCCTTTCAGAGTCAATAAAATAAGTACCAGTAGCTCACTGGGATCAATATAATCTATAAGTCCCTCCCACCAAAATTTCAGGCCTTGATTCTTTAAGTAGAAAGGATTACTAAGGTTGTGGACTGTCAGAATCATTAATGCATCAAACTGTACAGTGACATTCATTATTGTTCTTTACATTCTGAGTCCAAATACCTAACAGGTATTTATTTTGTTGACAAAATATAATACCTGTCAGGAACTTGTTTGATGCAACTGTATTGCTCACTCCCTTCAAAATTGCTAGCCTTGTGTCGCAATTAGAAAGGATTTATGCTTCTTGTTAACCCTTTCGATAGCAACCCGGCTGAAACCGCCTCTGGCTCTGTAGTACAAATGTCTTGCTTTCATAAGTTTTGAATTAAAATCTTCCACCAAACCTTAGTAAAATAAATTCGTTATCATTTAGGAACATAAATTGTGACTAAATTCTTTGTTATATTTAAAAATTAATTGAAAGAAACACAGAGCATCTCAAAATAAATATGGTAACGAGAGGGCAAAGAGCAAGTAGAATCATGTGTTGGACAAAATACTTAAGCAGTACTTCTTCCAGCTCTTTATATTCTGAGCTCAAATTAGAAAGAGATTTTATGGTTATCATATTTTTGTTTTTATTGTTATTTGAGCTGGCAGAATGGTTAGCATGCCAAACAAAATCCTTAGAGTCACTTCTTCCAACTATATGTTCCAAGTTCAAATTTCAGCAAAGTTGACTTTGCCTTTCATTCTTTCAGGATCAATAAAATAAATACCAGTCAAACACTGGGGGTCGGTGAAATTGACTAGCTCCTTCACACAAAATTCTGGGCCCTTTGTGCCTGTAGTAGAAAAAACTATTATCATCATCATCATCATTATCATCATTATTATTGATCCTCAAACATCATTATCATCATCATCATCATCATTGTTGTTGTTGTTATTATTTTTGCCAGCCTTACTTCAAAGAATATGGCAGCTTATAGCTTTCCTTGTTTTAATTAATTTGTCATAAATTTTTTATTATTATTTTACTTAATTGAGATAATTAAATTTCTTTGTCTTAATTTCTGTATTGATTTGCTTGCTTTACTGCCCCCAGCCCCACAACAAAAAAATGAATGATTGCAAGAAATCTGTTTGAACTTAGTTGTAGAAGGTAGCTAGAGAAATGGTTATTTGCTATTGTTGGCCTCTTCTGTTCTGCATGATCCCTTTTTTGTATAAAACCAAAAAAAAAAAAAAAAATGGAAACTATTTCATTACATTACCAGCAATATATATATACATTTAGTTTGAATTAAATATTTATATTAATTATAATTGCATATGTAATTCAGATATATATATATATATATATATATATATATATATATATATATATAATTATACTTGTATATATGAATATTATATACATATATATATAAATTATATATATATATATATATGTATGTATTATACATAAATATAATATTCATATATATATTATACATACATATAATATTCATATACATATGTATAATTTCTATATATAAATTATACTTACATTATATATATATGCATGTATATAAATCTTTATGTATTATAATATATATAAATCTGTATGTATGTGCATGTGTGTGTGTGTGTGCATATATATATATATATATATATATATATATATATATATATATATATATATGTATGTATATGTGTATATATATATATACATATATATATATATATATATATATATATATATATATACAGATATACATGCACACACACATATATATATGTATATGTACATACATATATACATGAGTGAGTGGACAAGTGAAAGAAAGTGGCACTTAGCACTTTTGGTATGGTTTACAGGTATTATTTGAAAGCAGTTTTACTCACTTCCCTGCAACTTAAATTTTCATAGGCTCATAGAACGAACCTAACTCATCAGACATTTAGAGATCAAATAACAGAAAATGAGACAAATTGAAGATGGTTTCTAGATATACGACCTCTATTGATCAGCTCACATCACATGATGCTATTGGCTTTGGAAATAATATCAGATCATATTTGTGTTCTACTTGGTTGGATAGGATGTTGCTAGCAGCTGTCAGTGCTATATCTGGAAGCTGCAGTATAGTTTTAGTAATATCAGTTCATTGCATTTGCCATTACACATGGCAGATCAAGTGGGATCATGGAAGACTAACACTATAGGCACAGGCGTGGCTATGTGGTAAGAAGCTTGCTTTGTAACCATATGGTTCCAGGTTCAGTCCCACAGCATGACACATTTGGTAAGTGTCTTCCACTATTAACTCATGCGAACTGAAGTCTTGCAAGTGGATTTAGTAGACAGCAAATGAAAGAAACCTATTGTATGTATGTTTGTATATATATATATATGTATATATATATATATATATGTATGTATGTATATGTATGTATGTATATATATATATATATATATATATGTATATATATATATATATATATATATATATAAATATTGTAAATCATTGTAACTATTTGCTCTCAATGATATGAATATGTTTAAATATCTAACTTGTTCCTTATGCTTGAAGTCTATGTGGTCATCTGATGAGAACGGTTTTCTTTGTAATGATGTAATGTTTTCATTGATCAGTTAAAGGAGTCACTCAAACCCGGCCATAATGAATTGACACTTATTACATCTTTGTTACTCATTTATATTTTACTCACCTACCCTGGAATCTGTATTTCAGAAGTATTTGGAAAGTATCATACATTGCATGAATATCAGGTGGAAAGAATTCTATGTAGAGTTTGAGACTCTCCTAATATCCTCTTCTGCAACCACATGTACCTGAGACAAAAAATAAGATCTGACATCACGTTCAAACCAATAACACCATATGATGTGAGTTGACCAATAGAGGCCTTACATCTAAAGGTCAGCTTGAATTTGTCTCATTTCCTGTTACTCCATCTCCAATGCCTGATGAGTTAGGCTTGTTCTACAAGTTCACAAAACTAAGTTTCATTGAGCTGAGTCAAATTGTTATTAAATGATATATTTCATATATGCATACATATATCATGTGTAATTCTCCCTATTTTTATTATTTTTATTATTTTTATTATTTAGCAGCAATATCATTGTTTCTTTTCTGTTTAAATTTATCCAAATGCTGTTTTATTATTCTTTGTTTCTTTGGGGTTTTTTTACCAAAATGTTTGCCTAAGTTTTTACTACTTTGCAATGATTTATGGTTTGTTTTTTTGTTTTTTTCTATTTACCTTCTTTTTTTCTAAGTTTTTTTAAAATTTATTATTGATAATATATTTTGCAATGTGCTATTATTATTGCTTATCTAAGGTGGTGACCTGACAGAATCGTTAGCACGCCGGACAAAGTGCTTAGCGGCATTTCGTCCGTCTTTACATTCTGAGGTCAAATACCATTCTGAGGTCAACTTTGCCTTTCATGCTTTCAGGGTCGATAAAACAAGTACCAGTTGAACACTGGGGTTGATTTAATCGACTTATCCCCTCCCCCGAAATTGCTGGCCTTGTGCCGAAATTTGAAATCATTATTATTATTATTATTATTATTATTATTATTGATATATTTTTATTTTAGTTATTCTTATTATTTAGTATTGTTATTATTACTATTATATTTTTATTTATTGTTGTTGTTATTATTACTATTATATTTTTATTTATTGTTGTTGTTATTATTATTATCATTATCATTATTATTATTATTTTAATCATCATCATAATCATCATCATTTGGTGGTCAAAATTTGTTGCTATAGTAAAAGCAAACGCAAAACAGGAGCATCCATTTATCATATTTTAGCTTACTTCTTTATTCCTTTTTTGTTTTTTCTTTTCTTCTTCGTTAGTTATTTCACTGGAGAATTAAAGAAAACAAAGATTTGTTGTCACACACACATATATACACACATACACTCGTGCCCACATACATATATATATTTTGATGTTATATATAATATATATATTTATATTTATGCTTACATACATGCCTGGGTATCTGTGTGTGTATATGTGTCCATGTGTGCGTGTGTGTCTACATATTAATATAATTTATCATATGTTGTATCTCAATATCAACATTCAGTCTGGCTGAATAGTAATCTTTTCAAATTTCAAATTCAAACTCAATTTAATCCAATTCAATTTATTGTTCATCTGTCAGTGCAAATTCAATTTAAAAAAAAAGAAATATTACATCCAAAGTTTCAAGAAAATGTTGGAGGAAAAAACTAATAAACTCAGTTATTATATATATATATATATATATATATATATATATATATATACATATGTATGTATGTATGTATTATATGTATATATATACATATATCATCATCATCATCATCATTTAATGTCTGCTTTCCATATCAGCATAGGTTGAATGGTTTGATAAGAGCTGGCAAACCAGAGAGCTGCAATAGGCTCAAATTATCTCTTTTCACATGGATTCTACAGCTGGATGACTTTCTTAATGCCAACTACTGTCTGAATGTATGTATGTGGCATCTATTTCTAGCATGTGGCACTACCCATTAGTGCCCTTATCATTTCAATTATATTTATATAATTGTATATACTTGTATCAATTGTTACCTATATGGTTTTATTATATATATATATATATATATATATATATATATATATATATATATATATATATATATAGGTATGGCTGTGTGGTAAGAAGCTTGCCTGCCAACCATATAGTTCTGGGTTCAGTCCCAGGGAATGGCACCTTGGGCAAGTGTCCTCTACAATATAGCATTGAGTCAACCAAAGCCTTGTGAGTGGATTTGAGTGGATTTGGTAGACAAAAGCTATGTGAAAGCCCATCATATGTGTGCATGTATGTGTGTGTGTGTGTGCGCATGTGCACATGTGTGTGTCTTTGCCTTTGTGATTGTATTTGTCCCACATTACCACTTGACAACCAGTTTTGGTTTGTTTACATCCCCATGACTTAACAGTTCAGCAACACTACCCAATAGAATGCATACCAGGTTTCAAAACATAAATGCTGTGGTTAAGTCATTTGACTAAAACCCTTCAAAGCAGTGCTCCAGCATGGCCACGGACCAATTGCTTGAACCAAGGAAAGGATAAAAGACAAAGACACTTTATGAATGTGATATCTTTGCATATCCTACATCAAATCAATATCTTTAGGTATCCTACTTGAAATTGATATTTTTAAATATACTACCTGAAACTGATAACATGTATATTTCAATACCAAACAAGCTGAAACTGCCTCTGGATCTGTAGTACAAATGAGCATCTCAAAATAGGTACGGTAGCGAAAGGGTTAAATGTGTTGATGATATCTTTGGATATACTACTAGAAGACCTTATTTTTTAATGTATTACATGAAGATGATATCTTCCAGTCCACTATGTGGAAGTGATATCTCCCAAAATGTGATACCTGATGACAAGTATGTTACTGCTTTTGTTTCAGACATTAAGAGCTGACAAGACTAAATACCAGTAATACACCATATTGAGTGATATATTTGTAATGCCACAATAACCATTACAATCACTGCCACCACCACCACCACCACCACCACACCTACAATGATGTTACAATCATCACCACTACCACCACTATGGGCTATACCACCACCACAACCACCACCACTACCACTAGCACATCCATCATCATGGCCACTGCAACGATCTCGACTTTAGCAAAAAATGCCACCCACCAATCTTATGTAATTAAATTTCTAACTTAAATTGACTTTCTATCAACAGAAACCAATAATTTAACTAAAATATTTTAATTACTTTAAAATCAGATTAAGATAACATTGTTGCATACAATCATAAAACTATGCAGCAGCGAGCAATATTCCCTAGAATTCTTGTTAATGTCAAGCATAATAAACTAAGGTGATATTATACATAAATGTATATATAAATGGAATTTATATAATATATATATAAATATATGTATGTATATATATATATATATATATATATATATATATATATATATATATATATATATATATATATATATGTATGTATATATATATATATATATAATGTATATATGAATATATGTATGTATATATACATATACATATTTATATATATATATAATATGTATATTTATGTGTATATAGATTTGTGTGTATGTATATATTTACACACAATATATATTAAACATAATAAAGCAAGATGATATATATAATGCATATATAAATGTAATTTATATAATGAATATATAAATGTATATATATATATATATATATATATATATATAAATATATATATATATATATATATATATACATGTAATATATATATTATGTGTGTATAGATAGATTTGTGTGTCTATATATATTAAACATAAATATACATATATATATATATATATATATATATATATACATACATATATTTGTATATATGTATGCATAAAATGTCTATATTTGTGCGTATGAGTATGCATATGTGTGTGTGCATGTGTATGTGTGTGTGTGTGTTTGTGTAATATAAATGTTATGCAAAATAATAAATATCAACAAAATCTTTACAATTTCCCCAAAAATGCTGAATAAAATGGGTTCTGCTATTTTTTTCTTTTTTTTATAAATTTTGAAACAAAGATTTTAATGACTCTAACACACTTAGCAACAACACTATATTTTGTTAAAAAGAATACAAATTAATTGATTTTTAAGCCAATCTATAATCAAAATTATTTGGTTTTGTTTTCATATAGAATATTTTAGTACTGTCTTAAATATTTATAGGTTTACATTAATACTTGTTTGTTTTTAATGAGTTTATATATTGTTATTATCATTATTGTTGTTGTTTTGCCCCAGGTCAGCTTGATTTATCTGCATTTTCTTTTCTTACTTATTGTGGGTCTAGAACCAGTGACCTTCAAGTGGGGTCCACGTGACCCTTGGGGTCCATATAAGATTTAGTTGCTAAAAATTATGTGCAGACATGGCTTTGCGGTAAGAAGCTTGCTTCCCGACAGTATGGAGCCAGGTTCAGTCCCACTGCATGGAACAATGCATGGCAAGTGTCTTCCACAATAGCCTTGGGTCAACCAAAGCCTTGGGAGTGGATTTGGTAGATGGAAACTGAAAGAAGCTTGTCATGTGTGAGTGTGTGTGTGTGTGTGTGTGTGTGTGTGTGTGTGTGTTTGTGTTTGTCCCCTTGACAAGTGATGTTGGTGAGTTTATGTCTGTAACTTAGAGGTTTGGCAAAAGAGATCAATAGAATAAATACCAGGTTTAACAAAATATAAGTACTGGGGTTGATTCATTCAACTAAAAATTCTTCAAGTTGGTGCCCCAGCATGGCCAGTCTAATGACTGAAACAAGTAAAAGATAGAAGATAAATCAATCAGTCACATTTCAACAATACCCAAAATATTTTGATCATTTTATTAATACAATTCCAAATAATATTTGATTATAAAAATATAATGGGTTTTTTTTAAACATTAAATGCCTATGAGGGTCCAGGAGAGTAAAATAGGGATGGAAGGGATGCATAGGAAAAGAAATGGCTGAGAATCACTGGTTTAGAGGAAGGAGTGATACACATAACTTTTGCATGCCTTTCTGAGACTAGTGAACTTGGCGGCTTTAATGTGCCATCCACTGAAAAGATGTAAGCAGGAAAAAATTCCAGAGGGCCCGTGTTCTAGGGAAAAAGGAAAGGGCATATAGTTTAGTGCAAAGCCAAGGGTTTTGGATCCCACAAGGGTGACAAGAGGGAAAAAAGGAAGTGGAGTGATTTGGACTGACTGGATTGTAGTGGTATGAGACCAGCAATCTCTGTAGAACAGAGGTCATTATGTGATGTGATGTGATGTGATGGCAGTTTTTCTATGTCTGAAGCTCCTGAGGAAGAGTGGCAAACCTTCAGGTGGTTATCTAAACCATTCCTTGAATGACGGGGTCTGGTGTACTTGGGACAAATATGTAATATTTGGTCAAATGGGTGGGGAGCACGATCATGACTTTTTCCTTCTTTGGCATTTCTCATCTGCTGTTGTTGCACTAACCTTCTCAAATTTGCTTGCAGTTATCTAGCTGTAGTCTTACCACACTTCCCTCTGTGTTGTGTCTCCCTCCCACCCAGTGGGTTGAGTCTATCCCTAAATAGGTGACTGGCTTTTCAGCTGGTCTTTCAAAATCCAAAAAAGGTAAACAGCATGCCTGTGGGCCAGAGGCTGAAGCATGCTAGCTAATGACTGAAAACTAATTACTCAAGTGGCCCTTCTCTGGATGGAGCCCATGTTATCTGTCAGCATTGCAGCTGCACCAGCCTTGATGTAGGAGCACTACTCCATCATGAGACCCACTCAAGCTTTGTAGGATGTCAACAGCCATTGGAAGCTGAAGGTTTTTCTGGTCCTGAAGAGAAGGGCCAGGTTTTGTGATGCAGTCTTAGCAATGTTAAGGATGTGCTTTTCCCAGGAATAATCTTCAGTGATAGTAAACAAATGGGTTCCAGCCATGACTGCCCCATCTTTTATTCAAGCATATAATATCAGATATATAGGACTATATTATCAAATGCAACCTTCTCTTTCTTTGGCTATTATTTCTGGTAATCCAAGTGATCATAGTATGAGTCCTTTACTGTTTTCTTACATCTTAAACATCTTAAATCTATTCTGTAACTGTGTTAGAGTGGATTTTTCATTTAGGGCAAAATCATGACATATACTATGTGGCATGTAGCATTTATTTAATGTGTCCCGTATTAACATGAGGAGGAAGTCAGCTGTTATAGCATTAGCCAAATACCATATGTTAAATACATTCTGAGTTCAAATCCTACTCAGGTCAACATTGTGAGATTTAACAATCATTTTTTGAGTTATTTACTCAAATGATAAAGTACCAGACTAGACAAGTACAAGAGAAGATTCTTCTTTCTCTATGTATATCTCTCTCCCCCTATGTATATATATATATATATATGTGTGTGTGTGTGTGTATATGTGTATGTATATATATCATCCATATTGTAATTTTATATTCACTTTTCATGCTTGTATGGGTTGGGTTTATATATATATATATATATATATATATATATATACACATATATATATATGTATGTATGTGTGCATATATAAATTCACATACACATATACATATATCTACATACATCTATTATTCACATTCAAATGCTATAGATATTGGAATTTAAATTAAATAGGTGACCTAAAAATTAAAATAAATGAGTCCTTTAGGGATTTCTTTTCTCAACATTTATTTTATTTATTTATTTTTTTTTTTTTTGGCAGGGGTTTCAATAATTAGTGTAAATAGACACTTCCATAACTTGCAAACAAATTATTAATTTATCTTGCAGTATCAACAATAGAGAATATCAGTCAAGAAATTTACTTCTATAATTTGGTCCACATTAAAAGAACATTGTTTTATTCTGCACTTTAATTATTTTATTCTTTATTTTGATACTTTTTATTTGTATATTATTAAGTATTTATTTAATTTTTCTTCAAATCATTTTTCTTTCCTTACAAAATACTAAAACTATTTTTTTATGCAATTAAAATTATTTTTCACCATATAGAATTATATTTCGGCCAAACAAGAATTAGACCTTTTTATTATATTTTTGTTATGTTACCATCTTTGATTTTGTTTATTTTCTGTTGGTTCTTTCTGGGGCTTTTTCTTTTTCTTTGTGTACACTTTCGTCTGACCTTTCTTCGAATCATTGATTTTCATGAAGAATATAAACAACGTTCCATATTATCTTTCCAATTATCTTTCATTGATATAAAACAGATATTTCTTTCACTCTGCTTCCCATACAAACAAACTTCCATTACCATACAAGCAAATTCCTAATTTTTATTGCTTTTATCATGCCAACATGGACGGCAAAATTTGAACACAGTTTGATATTTCTATAGAAATCTGTTTAACTAAGAAATATTGCCATTTTTAGTTGCTTTTTTTATTTTTGTGGAGTTTTTTTTTTACCGCTTTGCTGTTGGATATTTATATGATACAAAGATATTGATGAGGGCTATGTGATAGAAATGCTAAACAATTGATCATACAGGGTTCACAGACACTGCACTCGTATCCTCTATAGAAGGGCCATACTGGAATATAAAATTTCCCATTTTCTCAAAATGCCCTCTCTGTGAGCATGTATGTGTATGTGTGTGTGTATGTGTGTGTGTGTGTCTATGTTTTCTTTAATTTTAATGTTCTGACAATTTAAGCCAGTGAGTTACTAGTGGTATTAGTGCAGAAGCTAAAATACTCTCTGCTATACAGTCCATTTCTCTGCTATCTGAGTTCAAATCTTGCCGAGATTTTCTTTGTACTCCAGTCCCTTTCGGATCAAAAAGTTAAGTAGCAGTACTAGCATCTGTTCATCTTCATTATCCTTTCTGTTCTTCTCACTTTCTCATCATCATCATCATCATTTAACGTCTGTTATCCATGCTGGCATGGGTTGGTTGGACGGTTTGACCAGGGCTGGCAAGCTGGGGAGCTGCACCAGGCTCCAGTCTGATTTGGAATGGTTTCTACTGTTGGATGCCCCCCTCAACGCCAACCATTTTACAGGGTGTTGGGTGCTTTTATGTGGCACCTCATAGGCATGTTTAAGTGGCACCACGTGGACACTTCTATGTGGCACACATAAAAGTGTCCATGGGCACTTTTACATTACGTGTTTTTATGTGGCAAAAATGTGGTTGAGCTCAAAATGTAAAGAAGAATGGGATCTACCAGGTGCGAAAACCTCAATTTATGGTATATATTATGAAGGTACCTCTATAAGTTATTCAGGATTTAAGGTACCCAGCACCCCACTAATCACATGACCATAACTTCAAACAGTCATTTCATGATGTCCATCAATAGATTGTTGCCTACCTATTTTACTTTAATTCAAAAGAGAACCTGCTTGACTTGCCAGGAATAGGAGCTAAATATCTCTCAAATCACATCATTATATGGACTTACGAAAGAGAAATTTACACGTTAGATAATGTATAAATTAGATAACATTTAGATAATGTAGTCTGAAAATAGGACAAGATAATCATTGTTAGACAAGATAGTCATGGTTGGACTGTCTTTTTTCATAGGTTTGTTTAAATAAGGCTGATAGTAGAGATAAAATTATAGTAGAGATAAAATTATAGTAGAGATAAAAAGGTAAATACACTGAAATATTTATGTTGGAAAAATATATTTATGAAGTAAAAGTATTTACATAGTCGACCGGTTTCAGTTTTTCGGCTAATCATTACTAAACAGTTAGTGATGATGTTATAATTCTATGCTGCCTTACTTCAATGTTGGTGGGAGATTAGATATTTCCATTTTCACACCAACATCAAATGACTACAACTAATTAAAGTAGCATGGAATTATAACATCATCACAGTTGTTCAGTCATGATTAGCCAAATAAGTGAAACCAGTGGACTATGTAAATATTTTGCCTTGTAACTATATATTTTTTCAGCATAAATATTTCAGAGCATTTTTATTTTTACTCTGTGCTGTGTGTGTGTGTGTGCATATATCTTTTATCTTTTATTTGTTCTAGTCATTAGACTACAGCTACTAATTTCCATGTTTTCAAAACTGCTTAAATGGTAAAACAAAATCCATCCACCTGTATAATAAATGTGTCTGTATCACTCACTCAGGGGGGGAAAAAAGCACATAAAATTGGTTTCACACAGTTTCCATCTACTGAATTTACTCACAAATTATTCATCAACCCAGATTAAAATAAAGTTTTATCCACATAATTTAGTAAGGTTGAGAGGGATTAGAAGGGGTATAAATAATACTAAAAACATGGAAATAAATAATTGGGTTAAAAATTAAATGCTGAAGTGGAAAACAAAATATAAGTGTAAGTGTGGCTTTGTAGTAAGAAGTTAGATTCCCAACTACATGGTTCCGGGTTCAGTCCCATTGCATGGCACCTTGAGCAAGTGTCTTCTACTATAGCCCTGGGTTGGCCAAAGGATTGTGAGTGGATTTGGTAGACAGAAGCCCATCACACAAGTGTGTGTGTGTGTGTGTGTGTTCTTTTTGTTTGTCGCTCACTACCAATTCACAAACAGTGTTGGTTTGTTTACATCCTTGTGTGTATTTAGCTGTATCAAAATTTGAAAGGATTAGATATAAGTCCAATGTAAATATTGATAGAATTTTGGGATCATAACTTCAGATCGGTAAGTAATAATTTTTCAGGGTATTTCAACTCTAAGAGACAGTTGTTAGTAATGTTGCTGCTGCAGTTTTGCTTATTTAACTTTGCTGAGAAAAAGAGTTCATAACTCCAACTAAAAACATTTGTCTCCCCTTACACACACTTCTTGTTTTGACACCACACTTCCTGCTTAACACAAACTTTTAACCCTTTTGTTAAACCTAACACAACTCTCAACTCTCATGCATCCTTATTTTTCCAACCATTATATACATGAACTACCATTGAAATTCAAAAGCTCAAAGACAATATAATGTATTGGTATAGTTATTTTTTTATATATTATTTTCTTCATTTTGTACTTCTTTGTAAAAAACATTTTCATTCTCCTTCTTGAAAATATGCTTCCAGTTTAGCATTCTGCCTTATTCTTCATTTTCCTATTATTTCTCCACGTGCAGTTAACACATCCCCACTATTTACTCACATATATATATATATATATATATATATATATATATATATATATATATATATATATATATATATATAAAAGTGAATATGTGAAGTATTATTAATGTTAAAAAAACAGTAATAATGAGGTGGCTAGCAAGACTTCTACCTAAACAGGTATAATATAAAATATTTGAAGACAAGTAGAATAAAAATACTGCTTGCTAAAAATTTGATAGTTTTCTCTTTAAATAGAGCAGGACGTTTAAAGTTAGAAATGCACCTGAGTTGACGTAATGAATATTTTAGAAATAGATGTTAAATACTGTGTCCAACTGAGGATTGCAAAGCATGTTTTATTATGCACAGCATGAAGTCAATTGATATTAGAGTATGTATTAAAACTGCCTTCAAATTCCATCCTGAAGGCAGGCCTATTTTTTAAATATTCATTACATTGTTTGTGTGTGTATTTATCATAGAATTGGTGGTTTTTTGAAGATTTCGCTTAAATTTTTAGCAAGCGGTATTTTTACCCTTATTGTCTTCAAATATATATATTGTCAATATTTATTTATGTCCGAAAGAGAAGCGCACTCTAAAGAATAGAGGAGTATTAAAAGTAATCAAGTTAATGTCTAGTCATAGAGTGACCAATGGTTTCACATACACGGACATCTTGTCAGACTCTTAGACTGGACATGAATTTAATTGGTCGACTTTGCCTTTCATCCTTTTGGGGTCGATAAATTAAGTACCAGTTGTGTACTGGAGTCGATCTAATCGACTGGGCCCCCCACCCCAAAAAGTTTCAGGCCTTGTGCCTAGAGTAGAAAACAATATATATATATATATATTTGTCTAACCCATGCCACCATGGAAGGCAAATGTTAAACAATAACGATGATGATGATATATATATATAAATATATATATATATTAATAAATAAATAAATATATATATATATATATATATATATATATATATATATACATACACATACATATACATACATACATACAAATATCTATATATATGTATACATAAATAAAGATATATGTATATATGTATATGTATATATATATATACACACACACATATATATACCAATAATGTCTTTCTCTCTTTCTCTCTCTCTCCCTCTCTCTCTCTCCACACAGACCTATAATCTCTCTCGCACACTCCCTCCCCATATACACCAACAATTTCTCTCTCCGTCACCACTTACCAAAAATATCTTTGAAACCAAAAGCCCACATAAACTTTAAATTTTCTTCTATTCTTAAATAATCATGGACACATTTATTCCTGGTGGAAGCAGAAGAATTTTGGACAGTTATCATATGAATTCTGCTTTCTATGACTTTGACAAAGTTTAGAACTATACAAAGCAAAAATCAGGAAGAATTTTTCAAAATTGCATAAATTCTTCCTTTTTCTTCTCTCTCAGCCACACAATGGGTTTAATTATTAAATAAAGAGCTGTAAGGCCTCAATGTTATGATGTTTTCAACCTTATTGGTATCTATCTTTTAACGTTTAACTATCTGGCTGGTTCTGAATCTATAATTATATCTTAATTACCACTAATTATTCGCAATTTATCAATTAGTTCTCTTTGACTGCCATGCCATCTCTTTGCCTGTAAATTATTTTTTATTAACTTTTCAAACTATTGTTGACTTTTAAGCATTTTTGTTATCATGGATGGTGTTGAAGATTGTGATGGTGATGGTTATAATGGTATTGATGGAAATGGTAATGATGATGATGATTAAAATGACATTGATGATAAAACTGACATTGCTGGTGGTACATCAACGACGACAGCATGATTGACAACAACAAGAATAACAACAAGAGTGACAATATCCATAGAGTTGACAATGATGACTAAGATGATGACACCAGTACCATTAGCACCATTGATGATGATGATGATGATGATGATGACAAAAATGACAGCAACGATGAGGACAGCAACAATGACGATGATAATGTTGATTTTATAATGGTAAAGATTATATGATGATGACGACGACAATGACAGCAATAATGTGGATAACAACAATAATGATGATGTTGATTATATAATGGTAAACGTATTGGTAAAGATGATGATGATGATGTTGATATATGATGATGATGATAATGATTATTCTGGTGATTGATGTTCATATTGGCAACAGTGACATTGATTATGTCAACGATGATGTTGATGATGATGATGTTGATGATTTTGTGACAAAGATGCTGACATTTACAATAATAATGATTCCTTTCCTTTTCTTTGTTTTTTTTCTTTTTTGTTTTACAGACCCAGGTCCAAATCCAGGAATTGGTTACTGATATGCACAGCAATCAAAGTTCTTTGGAGAAAAGAGTCACTAAATTAGAAGAGAGACTCACATCACTCCAGGTAGTACCCCTACTTCATCCATTTTCTGTCTTCCCTTTGTTTTGAGAAATAGAAAAAAACACTGTATCACTGTATCAATCAGACTATATTGAATGTTGTCTGTTATACACTGCTGGTCACAATGCACTTCCTCACATTGTTATTACTTTCAAATGAAGCCACCCCATTGGTTGGATAGGCAAGTAGGCTGGCCAACGTTCCCTCTGAACAGAATACAACTGTTCAGGGCTAATGTTTCACATTTTAAGATGATGAACCCATAAATGGAGATTAAAGCATTTTTCTGTAATAATGGTTCCAGCCTTGATTCATCAGATAAATGGTTAAATCAATTCTAGTTATGATCATCCACTGATTTGAAAGTAGAATTTATTTTAAACTATATTCTTCAATATGTCCTTTCAGATTTTAAAGATTTATGAGAAATTTAACTGTTATTTCTTGTAAGTCAGTGTCTCCTCTCTTTCATTCTTTCTCTTTTCTCTCTCTCTCTCTCTCTCTCTCTCACTCTCTCTCTCTTTCTTTCATGCTCTCTTTCTCTCTCAATGGCTTCGCTGCTTTTGTTGTTGTTTTTGTTCTTGTTGCTCAGTACGAGATCAGCTCTGATCCAACCAACATAGTCAGACCTGATCCAGTGACCAGACATAGTCAATTCTGATCCAGCCACTGTCACTGAGTCTAATGGAACTTCTCCATTCGAAATATTATAAATAACAAAATGTTTTCACCCATCCTATCTTCACAACATTTCTCCAGATCCAGTTTAACATCTCTTCCTTCTACAGCTTCCTCTACACATACCTCACATTTGAAGGTAGCAGCCACATTAGTTAAATACCGTCTCAAATTACTGCATATTTGATGAATCCATATTTACTGTTGTTTACTCTAACATGCTTTTTGCATATTGCACATGTCTACAGAGTTAGAGGACGTTATGTCCTCATTCTAATGCTACTGATATGACGGATCTTAAATTTGGGACGCAGTGAATATTTGTC
>NC_142939.1:60669061-60674699 GCF_046866305.1 Octopus bimaculoides | reverse complement strand
AGACTGTATGCAATTTTCAAATAAATAGGTATACAGACCATGGGAGGTAACTTATAAGAAAATCCTAATTGTTGGAAGCCTTGCATTAACCTTGGAATCTTTGTAAGGAGTTGCATTCACCAGGAATTCATTAAGTTGATATGAGTCAGGATTTACATTCACCATAATTTGATTAATTCCTTAATCATCTTATGTGAGAATATATGCAAACTTTTGAATCCACAAACCCTTGGCTTCCCTACTTCAAGGATCAGTTTGGCATCAAAATATGTGAAACTCCACAATTGTGGGTACATACTGCAACATGAACAATACACATAATGCAGATATGTGTTTATGTGTGTATATGCATATATACATATACACGTGTGCCTGTATATGTTTGCATGTGTGTTTGGTGTGTGGGGGGTGGGGGTGGGGTGAGTATATGTGTGTATGTGTGTGTATATGTGCATGTATGTGTGCATGCGCACGCATGTGTACTTGTATTTATATTCCTAAACTAGAATGTGCACAAAAATTTTCACATGAAAGTATTAAGGAATTAATCAATTCATGGCAACCCCATATAAAGACTTCAGCGTTAATGCAAGGGAGACAACAACTAAGACTGTCTTGTAAATTACTTCCCCTGATCTCTATAGTTATCTATTAATTCCAAAATTCTTTACGGTTTCACGTACCTTCATGTATTCTCATCCAAGATGGAGACAAGTACCAACGTTGCATGTGGCAAGCTCGATAACTGTTGAGAGATTTCTCTCAGCATGAAACAAATGGTAGACTTGTTAATCTACAAATAAAGAATATTTATCCATGAATGCAGTGTTGAGCGCTCATTCTCACCATTCAATATTAGAGAACTTACATATATATATATATATATATATATATATATATATATATATATATATATATATATATATATATATATATATATATATATATATATATATATATCTGTAAAAATATGTGACACTTATTCGGTAGCTATGATAAAACTCCGAGTTTTGGATGCCGGGGTGGGAACCCACACCGCCATCTCTTCAGTTATCTGGCCATTGAAAATTCCTGTGATAAATAACCGTTAACCAAAGGGAAATTACTGTGTGGTTGACCGTTATTAAGACAAAAAAGCTATTGACCGCTAAGAAAGGGGAGTAAAGGTATTCCCACCCCGGCATCCGAAACTCGGAGTTTTATCATGGCTACCGAATAATTTTCACATATTTTTACAGATAAATTCCTCTATTTATATAATATCGAGGTCTCTTTCTTTCTTTTGTTGACCTTTCTCGACGAAATGCTTAGCAGTATTTCGTCTGCCGTTACGTTCTGAGTTCAAATTCCGACGAGGTTGACTTTGCCTTTCATCCTTTCGGGGTCGATAAATTAAGTACCAGTTACGCACTGGAATCGATGTAATCGACTTAATCCCCTTGTTTGTCCCCTCTATGTTTGGCTCCTTGTAGGCAATAAAGAAATAAGAAGCTTGCTTCCCAACCATGTGGTTCTGGATTCAGTCCCACTACTATAGCCTCAGGCCAACCAAATCCTTGTGAGTGGATCTGTTAGATGGAAACTGGAAGAAGCCCATCGTATATCTATTCGAATATATGTATGTGTATGTCTTTGTGTCTCATTTGTCTGTTCCCCACCCATTATTTGACAACTAATGATGGCGTGTTTATATGCTTGTAACCTAGCAGTTTGGCAGAAGAGACTGATAGAATAAGTACCAGGCTTACAATGAATAAATTCAGGGGGCAATTTCTTCAGCTAAACGGCGGTGCTCCAGCATGGCCACAGTCAAATGACTGAAACAAATAAAAGAATAAAAGAATATATGGTGTGTTCTATTTTCTTATTATGTTCTCATTCATGTCCTAAGTGTGTGTTCCCAGTAGAGAACTGGTTAATAAGGAAATAGATGCATGTGAGTGTATATCAGAACATACTTTCAAGTGGATATTCATACATCCATGCATGAGTGTTCATGTGTGTGTACGTATATGTATATGTGTGAGCGTGTTGTGGGAAAATGCATGCGTATGAATGTGTAAGTGCATGAATAATTGCATGTATGCATATGTATATAAATGCACAGGGTTTGCTTTTACCTGTAAATATAAGCATGCATGCAAACATATGTATTTATGTCTGTGTGCATGTTTGTATACATATGCATATATATATATATACATATATATATATATATATATATATATATATATACATATATATACATATATATATATATATATACATGTATATATACATGTACATATATATATACATGTATATATATATATATATATATATGTATGTATATATATATATACATGTATATATATATATATGTATGAATATATATATATATACACACACACATATGTATGCATATATATATATGTATGTGTGTATATATATACAGATATACGTATGTATATATATGTATATATACATATATATATATGCATGTATATATATATATATACATATATATGTACATATATTATTTATATATATATATATATATATATATATATATGTGTGTGTGTGCGTGTGTGTGTATGTTATATATATATATATATATATATATAATATAAATAGATAGATAGATAGACACATTTATATTTATGAATGTGCAACTATGCACAGCTATATGTCCAAAAAAGTCACTGATGCAGAAGCAGTTACCCATACTTAGAGCATCTCATGAAAGTCTTTCCCATTTTTTACTATGATTTTTTCTAGAATTTTCTCTATATTCTCCATGTATAGTTTATCGATTATTCTACTTATATAATCATAGTATCAAGCTCTCTGTTTTTTTTTAATTCCCCCTTGGAAAAATCTTGTGTTATGGAAGTTCTTTTCATGAAAACCTTTTTCAAAATTCCTTTTTGTATTAATTTTCTATATTCTTTTATTATAAAGCAGGAGTGCTTTATATAACCCTATATTCATAACTACTAATGCAAAACCCCAATTTTTTATTCAAATATTTTCTGCATTTTTCTTGACAAAATTTTTCTGAAACTTTTTTCAAGGAATTTTATTTTTCTTGTGTAATTTTCCTATGTATGTTTATAATATATACTTGCCATCTTTGTTCTACCCTATACTATTGTTTGAAGAGTGGAAACACAAAATTTGAATAAATGATTGTGATATTTTCAGCTTCCAATAAATATAAGAACGTTTATTATATATATATATATATATATATATATATACATACATACATACATACATATATATATATATATATATATATATATATATATATATATATATGTATATATATATATATATATATATATATATATATATATATATATATATATATATATATATACATATATATATATATACATATATATATATATACATATATATATATATATACATATATATATATATATATATATATACATACATATATATATATACATACATATATATATATACATACATATATATATATACATACATATATATATATACATACATATATATATATACATACATATACATACATATATATATACATACATATATATATACATACATATATATATACATACATATATATATACATACATATATATATACATACATATATATATACATACATATATATATACATACATATATATATACATACATATATATATACATACATATATATATACATACATACATATATATATACATACATATATATATACATACATATATATACATACATATATATATACATACATATATATATACATACATATATATATACATATATATATATATACATATATATATATATATATATATATATATATATATATATATATATATATATATATGGATGTAAATTGTTTTATGTGCGTGGGATGATGTTTTATATATATATATATATATATATATATATATATATATATATATATATATATATATAATAATAAGTTTAGTCACTTTATTTCATTTCATAGTGTGGAGGTAAATGAATGTATGCTGTGTGCAAGAGATAAGATGGAAGGGAGCTTTAGCCAAACTCCTCACTGGTAAACAACAATGGTACAAATTCTTTGGGGTCAATGACAAAAATGGGATGGTTGAAGTACACTTTGTAAGAGAAATGGATTGATAAATTGATAGTGTGTGTGAGAAGGTATATTGCTTAGACTTGTTATAGATTATGCTACAGCATCAAATAGTTCTACATTTACCTCTTTGTCAAGACTGGCAGATGGATACAAAGCCTTTCTGCCAAATGCTAGACAGCATTGTCAGTATTATATCTGTTTTAGCAAGATTTATACTGCTGATGTTCTTCCTAATGCCAAACACTTTTCAGAGTGTACTGAGTTCTTATTTCGTGACACCAGCACTAGTAAGATTACCAAGTAACTCACAAGATTGGATTCCTTTACAGAGTGGGATTGCAGTGTCGATGGAAATGTTTTATGATAGAAAAGCAAAAACAGGTGACTTGCTGTTGAGGAGAGACATGGCTACCAAAGTAGGAAAGGTAAAGGTTACCTTCTCAAGTTATGCTGACTCAAAAGGGCTAGTTTCCCATTTTCAATGGCATATAATAAATTCTCCACCTGGATGAGACATCAGTCCCTCAGAGGATTTACTCATTTTTGCCATCTCAGTGGACTGAAGCAATATGAAGTGACATGTTTGCACAAGAACACAACGCATCACCCAATCCAAGAATCAAAACCACAGTCTTACAGTCATGAGTCCAATATCCTAAGTTCAGTTCTCCGATTCAGATTTTGCCTCCACGAAGTAGGAAAGGCAGAAATAATGATGGAGATGAGGTATCAGGGTGTATATTCAAAAGGTAGGGGACGGTGGATACGAAAAGAATAGGAACAGAGAGTCAAATCAAGAACGGCTGTGTAGATAGAATGGTTCATGAAAATATAATAGGAGAAATACAAGGTTATTATAACCATTTCAAATATCTTTGGGGCATATTCAAATCGGTAAGAAAGTCATTCAATGTGTTTTGTCTTGGAGAAAAAAATTTTTTTTTTCTCATGGAGGAAATTTGGAGAAAATGTCTTATGGGTTTGAATATGGTCCAAGCATATTTGAACTGGTAATAACCTTGTATATATACACATCACTGCTTAGCACTGCCACATCATAAAGTGAAAAGAGAGTGACTGACATTAAAGATTGGGACAGAAGGAAAAACAATGAAATGAAGGCATGGGCAATAGTCAGTCTGAGCTAGGAGGAATGTGAGGAAAATAGGAATGGATTATGGAGAAGGAGGCATTAAACACAGAATTATCGCACAGTAAAAGTATTAAATTTTAATCTTCTACAAAAGGTATATAACAGGCATGGCTGTGTGGTAAGAAGCTTGCTTCCCAACTACATGGTTCTGGTTTCAGTCCCACTCTGTAAAACACTTGGTATGTGTGTTCTACTATAGGCTCGGGCCAACCAAAACCTTGTGAGTAGATTTGATAGAATGAAACTGAAAGAAGCCTGTTGTATGTGTGTGTGCGTGGGGGGAGTTGTGTCTGTTTGTCCCCACCACCCCATCATCACTTGACAACCAGTGTTGGTGTGTTTACATTCCTGTAACTTAGCAGTTCAGCAAAGAGACCAA
>NC_142939.1:60659061-60664061 GCF_046866305.1 Octopus bimaculoides | reverse complement strand
ACTACTACAACCCTAACAACCACAAGCATTACTAATGCAACCACTACTACTACATTTGTTGTTATTCTGGTTATTATCATTATTTTTATTGTTATTGTTATTATTATCTTTATTATTATTATTATTATTATTACTAATGAATCTCAGAAAAAAAAAAAACAACCTAAAATAATAATAGTAATAATTGTCAAAAAGAAAAAAATATATCCGCAGTAAAGGTGCGGCGTGTTGGCAGAAAATGGCAGAGCACCGAACTAAATGTTTTGCAGCAGCATTTAGGTTCGCCCGATGGATATTCCAAGATTCAAATCCCGCCGGTGGGGTGGGGTGGGGGTGGGTCAATTTTGCCTTTCATCTCTATGGGGGTTATTATAATAAGCACTGGTAATACAATGGTCTCAATTCAAGGAACTATATATATATATATATATATATATATATATATATATATATATATATATACATATGTACATGTGTATATACATATATGTGTGTATATATATATATACATATATATATATATAGATACACACACACATATATATATTTATATATATATATAAATATATATATGTACACCCCCTTTCTCAAGGAACAGTATATAACCCCTTCGTTAAAGAACTATCTTATATCTTTTTCTCAAGGAACTATATATATAAAACCCTACTTATTCCTATACTCAAGGAACTGTAAAACGATATAAGTAAATCCCTTTCTCAAGGAACTCTAAAAAAAATGAATGCTTTCTCAAGGAACTACGTATATGTGTATATATATATATATATATATATATATATATACACAGACATACTCTCCTTTTCAAGGAACCATGTAAATCCATTTCCCTAAAAGAAAGAAAGAATAAAAAAAACAGAAAAAAAAAACAGAAAAATTTTGGCCTTGAGCCGAAGACAAATGAAATTATTATTGTTATTATGATTATATTTATCGCTCCAATTACTACTACTAATACTACTATTATTACTACAATTATTGATATTGATATTACTACTACTACTACTACTACTACTACTACGACTACTACTACAACTACTACTACGTGTATGACTGCTATTGCTGAAGTGTCCTAGATGACAGTGTTATTTTTTTTAGCTACAGTGCTAACACTGGATTTCTACATCTTTGTTTTGTACCTAACTTTAGTTACATTTTTAAATCATCGTCTTCATCATTATCACCATCATAGTCATCATAGTCCCTATCATCAGCATCATCTTTATGGTCATTGTTATTGACATCATCATCAGTGTCACACAACATTCTTTCATCTCTGTTCACTTTATTTTTACAATTACAATTATTATCCTTATTATTATTATTATCATCACCATCATCATCATCATTATTATTATCATTATTAATGTTATCATTATTAGGTGACAAGCCAGCAGAATCGTTAATGTGCTGGATGAAATACTTAGCGGTATTTCCCCCTCCGCTACACTCTGAGTTCAAATGCCGCCAAGATCGACCTTGCCTTTCATCCTTTCGGGCCCGATAAAATAAGTACCAGTTGAAAACTGGGGTTGATGTAATCGACTCATGCCCTCCCCCAAAATTGCTGCCCTTATGGAAAAATTTGGAGCCATTCTTCTTCTTCTTCTCATTATTATTATTATTATTATTATTATTATTATTATTATTATTATTATTATTATTATTATTATTATTATTATTATTATTATTATTATTATTATTATTATTATTATTATTATTATTATTATTATTATTATTATTATTATTATTATTATTATTATTATTATTATTATTATTATTATTATTATTATTATTATTATTATTATTATTATTATTATTATTATTATTATTATTATTATTATTATTATTATTATTATTATTATTATTATTATTATTATTATTATTATTATTATTATTATTATTATTATTATTATTATTATTATTATTATTATTATTATTATTATTATTATTAGGTGAGAAGCTGGCAGAGTCGTTAGCACACTGGGCAAAATGCTTAGTGGTATTTTGCCTTTCCTATGTTCTGGGTTCAAATCCCACCGAGCTCGACATTGCTTTCATCCTTTCAGATTCGATAAATTAAGGACCAGTGAAATGCTGGGGTTGATGTAATCGACAAATCCTCTCCCTCAAAATTTCAGGCCTTGTGCCTTTAATAGAAAGGATTATTATTATTAATATTATTATTATTATTATCATTATTTGGCAGTGAGCTGGCAGAGCTGTTAGCATGCCAGGTAAAATGCTAAGCGGCATTTCGTCAATCATTACATTCTGTGTTCAAATTCCACTGAGGTTGACTTTGCCCTTCATCCTTTTGAGGGTCGACAAAATAAGCACCAGCTGAGAACGGGGGGGGGGGGGGGGTCAACGTAATCAACAGAACCCCTCTCCCAAATTTCAGGCCTTGTGCCTTTAGTAAAAAAAGATTATTATCATTATTATTAGTAGTAGTAGTGGTATCAGAATTATTATTTAAGGCTGTGAGCTGGCAGAATCATTAGCATGCAGGATGAACTGCTTAGTGATATTTCACCCATTACTACGTTCTGAGTTCAAATTCCACTGAGGTCGACTTTGCCTTTCTTTCTTTCGGGGTCGATAGATTAAGTAACAGTGAAACACAGGGATCAATATAATCGACTCGTCCCCTCTCCCAAAATGTCAGGCCTTGTGCTTGTAATGTAAAGGATTATCATTATCATTATTATTATTATTATTATTATTATTATTATTATCGACTTTGCCATTTGGGGCTAATAAATTAAGTACCACCTGAGCACTGAAGTCCCCTAAAATTGCTGGCCTCCTGCCAAAAATTATAAAGAATTATTATTAAGGTGGTGAACTAGCATAATTTTTAGAGCATTGAGGACAAAATGCTTGTGGTATCTGTTCCAGCTCTTTATTTTGTGAGCTAAATACCACCCGAGTAAGCATTGCTTTCTTCCTTTCATATCAATAAAGAAAACGGTCCAGTCAACTGTTAGGGGTGGTGATATCAACCTAACACCTCTCCTCAAAATTGTTGGCCTTGTGCCTAAATCAGAAACCACTGTCATTAATATTTTATTATTAATATTATCATTGTTATTATGATTGTAATAATTATTATTATTATTATTATTATTATTATTATTATCATTGTCATTATTATTATTAATATTATCATTGTTATTATGATTGTAATAATTATTATTATTATTATTATCATTGTTATTATGATTGTAATAATTATTATTATTATTATTATCATTGTTATTATGATTGTAATAATTATTATTATTATTATTATCATTGTTATTATGATTGTAATAATTATTATTATTATTATTATCATTGTTATTATGATTGTAATAATTATTATTATTATCATCATCATCATCATCATCATCATCATCATCATCATCATCATCATTATATAAGGCGATGATGAACTAGCAGAAGCATTAGCATCCCGAGCAAAATGCTTAGCGGCATTTCGTTTGTCTTTACATTCTGAGTTCAAATTCCACCGAGGTCAACTTTGCCTTTCAACCTTTCGGAGTCGATAAAATAAATACCAGCTACGCACTGGGGTTGATATAATCGACTAGTCCCCTCCCACGAAATCTGAGGCTTTGTGCCTCCAGAAGAGAGGATTATCATTATTATTATCATTATCATCATTATTATTATTGTCATTATTAACCATCATCATTCTTCTTCTTACTATTATTATTATTATTATTATTATTACTATTATTATCATTACTATTATTATTATCATTATCATTATCATTATTATTATCATCATCATCATCATCATCATCATCATCACAACTTTTAGTTGTAGTAATTGCATGGACACTGTCTAGTTTAATCAAATTGCAAATTACACAGAATCTTATAATATTAGAGATGGTGAGAAACATATGTCACTCATGTGGCACCATGTAATAATCAATCTATGTATGCACATATATATATATATATATATATATATATATATATATATGTGTGTGTGTGTGTGTGTGTGTGTGTGTGTGTGTGTGTGTGTAGAATATGAGGAGTTTAGTTCACTTGTGATCTAAACGAATAGGTACACTGGGTAAGTGCTATAGTTGGTTGATCATTAGGTTCCAAGATTCCTCTAATATAGTGTATATGTATATATATATATATATATATATATATATATATATATATATATATATATATATATGCCCACAAATAAGCAATTAATCGATCATACATGCACTGCTTCAAGTTTCATGTCTTGATTATACATTCCTCATTGCTCAGCATAACTCTTCTGTTTTTTTTTTTATAAAATATCAAATTTTATTTTGACAGTGTGAGAAGGCATTGGGTCATAAATTCCAAGACAAACAAGTGAGTTACATCCCTTTTAGAGCAAGGGTTTCACAATAGTCAATGAAAAATAACTAAAAAGTATTTTTAATATTGAAAACATTAAAATAAAAGTGACATGCTATATGTGAGAGAAAAAGTCACGAAATGTTAAGTATGTAAAACGTTGAGGCTGAGAATATACCATCACTATATATATATATATATGAGTGTGTGTATACATATATATGTATATATATATATATATATATATATATATATATATATATATATATATATATATATATATATATATATACATATATATATATATACATATATATATGTATATATATATATATATATATATATATATATACATATATATATGTATATATATATATATATATATATATATATATACATATATATATGTATATATATATATATATATATATATATATATATATATATATATACATATATATATGTATATATATATATATATTTATATATATATATATATATATACATATATATATGTATGTATATATTTATAAATGTATATATATATATATACATGTGTGTGTGTGAGTGTGTGTGTGTGTGCATAAGTTGTGTTTATTGAGTAACATGTTACTTTAACTTTCATG
>NC_142939.1:60631561-60644061 GCF_046866305.1 Octopus bimaculoides | reverse complement strand
CTTCGGACATTTTTATAAGTATCTTAGGCCACTGGTTTAAATTAATATTTAATAATATTAATTTCTACCCTCATTACTTAATTTTTACACACACACACATATATATATATATATACACACATATATAAATATACACATATATAAATATACACATATATAAATATACATATACATCTAGAGATATACACATACATATATATACACACATATATATATATATACATACACATATATATATACCTATACATATATATATACATACACATATATATATACCTATACATATATATATATATATATATATATATATATATATACATATATATATATATATATATATATATATATATATATATATACATATATATATATATATATATCAATAGATAGATATATTTATACTTGTGTGTGTGTGCATGCTTATATATGACTGTCTTCTTTTAGTTTCTGTCAAGCATACCCACTCATAACATCTTAGTTAATCTGGGAAGACATTTGCCCACAGTATCAAGCAGTGGGACTGAAACCAGAACTACATGTTTGTGTTTGAGAATTGAACCTCTTAACCACACAGAACATGGAGAACATTTTTAGAAAGAACAATTAAAACAAACCATTTTCTTTCCATTCCACAGAGAGACCCATTCTTCAGCATCTGATTTACCCAGGAATTTATATCTATTTCATGTTTGTAGTTTATTCTACAATTCTAAGTATTTATTTCATCAAGATTTTCTGTATGACTTCATCTGTGCATTGTTTATCTGCAATACAATTCCTAGCATTTTTTATTATATTTTATTTTATTTTAGCTAAAATCTCAGATAATAATTTGGCACAAATATTGGAATATTTTGGGGGAAATTTTTTTCTCATTAGATTTCAAAGTTTTTAGGAGTTTTTTTTTTAAAGTAAGTCTTCTCAGACTATAGTTTCTTGCAAATTCAGTTGGTGGAGACTTTTATTTCCATATTCACTACGTACTTACATACATACACGCATACATACATTCATACATACATACATAGATACACGCATACATACATACATACATACATACATACATACATACGTACATACAGACATACATACAGACAGACAGACATCATACAAACACACAAACATACATACATATATACATACATACATATACACATACATACATACACACACAACACACATACATACACACACATACATATATACACACATACATACAGACAGACACCATACATACAGACAAACAGACCGACAGACACCCTATACGTGCAGACAGACACCATGCATGCAGACAGACTGGCAGGCAGACAGACATCATACATACAAACATTTTCCACATATACATACAAGCATACATTTATACATACACATATTCATATACATACATACATACATAAATAAATGCAAACATATATTCACATATACATACATCTTTTACCTTTTATGTGTTTCAGTCATTAGACTACGGCCATACTGGAGCACCACCTTGAAGAACTTTTAGTCGAATAAATCGACCCCACGACTTATTTTTTCAAAACCTAGTACTCATTCTATTGGGGTTTTTTTTCCAAACCTTAAGTTATGGGAATGTAAACAAACCAACACCAGCTGTCAAGAAGTGGGGCAGGACAAACTCAGACACACACACACGTACATATATTTGATGGGTTTCTTTCAGTTTCCATCTACCAAATCCATTCACAAAACACTTGCTCAAGATGCCATACAGTGCGACTGAACGCAGAACCATGTGGTTGGGAAGCAAACTTCTTGCCATACAGCCATATACATACATACAGATAGACAGACAGACAGACAGACAGACATCATTATTATCATTATCATCAACATCACCATTATCATCAAACAAGCATGGTTGTGTGGTTAAGAAGTTTGCTTTCCAGCCATGTGATTTCAAGTTCAGTCCCACTGTGTAGCACCTTTGGTCAGTGTCTCCTTCTATAGCTCCAGGTCAACTAATACCTTGAGAAGTTGATAGATGCAAACTGTGCAGAAACCTGACATGTAAGTGTGCGCATATGTGTGGTATCTGTATGTTGACAACTGGTGTTGGTTTGTTTATGACCCCTGGTTAGTTCTGACAGAATAAGAACCAGACTTCAAAGATAAGTATTGGAGTTGTTTTAACTCAACTTTCATGAAAGTGTCACAGCGTAGCAGTTCATTGAATGGAACAAGAAAAAGAATAAAAGAACAAAACAATTAAAATAAAGAATAAAAGAATTCTTTGCAATACAGAGTGTCTTCTCAAAATTTCTCAAATGGTTTTATTAACCTTGAATATGGAAAGTGAATATATCAGCTCAAACTTTTATTATTGTGAACCATGGAAAGCAGTTTTACTCCATAACTTTGAAAAAAAGCATCTCTTTATACTGCAAGAAGCAGAGACCCCCAGTGACACATTTGAGAAGGGACAATTTTTCAGATTTTCTTAATTTGTTTGATATATTTCACTAAATATTTCTTTATAGGGTAAGAATCAAATACTTTTAGGGGTAGATATGAAAACCATACCTACAGGAGATACTAAAGAAAGTATTGCAAAAGCAGAAAATATCAATTCTGTGCTTTGTTGGATAATTAACTTTGTTACAGGAATGACCATGAAATTTGATTATGCAGCCAAAGTGTTAACTACAGATGACTGATTAATTTATTTGCTCATTAATAGGGAAACTCGAGTATGGGATTAACTAATAACTCTTTTGCTTCTATTCATTTTAGTGCTAGTATCAGCATGCCTTTAGAATTATTCTTTTTGTGGCTTGGGTTCAACTGTCCTTTTTAGCATGTAAGAAGTCCTGTCAAGGGTTTTCTCTCTGTATATAAATCTTTATACACTCTTATATATATATATATATACAGAGAGAGACAGATAGGGAGAGATAGTAGGAGGGAGAAAGAGAACGAATGAGAAAACGAATGAAAGATATATAAACATGTGTGTATAATTTCATTTATGAAAGCAGCACAATATGATAATGAGAACAGATATACTGTGAACTAAATTCATTAATATATACAATGCTGTCTCTTAAGATTCTAAAGTTATATTTCTCCTCTTCCTTTGCCCATAATTATTCTCCCTCTCCATAAACACATTACATGCAATCAACTTCACAAGTATTTGTTTCCAACGCTTCAGTAAGATAACCAATATTGCTATATATATATATATATATATATATATATATATATATATATATATATATATATATATATATATATATATATATATATATATATACATATATATATATATATATATATATATGAATGTATGTATGTATGTATATAAGTAGATTAAGGAAAACAATCACATTATATTAAAAAATGATAAACTAATTTTTTCCCAATAAAACTGGAAATAATTTAATTTTACATATGTGTAAAGTTATATATATGTCTGTTGGGGTATCTATGTGAGTGTGTGCATATATATGTGTATGTATATATATATTTACAATATTTTTATAAACAAACCCGAAAGAATAAATATCATTATGGTATATATTATGTACAGTTATTTTATATATATGTGTGTGTGTGTGTGTGTGTGTATGTATATATATATATATATATATATATATATATATATATATATATATATTTATTTATAAATGCTTTTGTGTGTGTGTAGTGAGAAAAAGCAAGCTAGACACACAGACTGACAGAAAGAACTATGAATTTTACATTCATATATATATGTATATATATGAATGTATGTATGTATATATATATATATATATATATATATATATATATGTGTATATTGTATGTATGTATGTATATATATATGTATATTGTAAGTATGTATATATATACATGTATATATATATATATATATATATATATATATATATATATATATATATACACATATATATGTATATACATGTGTATATTGTATGTATGTATATACATATATGTATATATATATATATATATATATATATATATATATATATTTAATTCTTTAAAATGTTTCAGCTTCAAAGCTGCAGTCATGCTGGAGCACCACCGTTGACTGTGCTACACCATTATTTGAAACCTCTTCTGATATGTGGCATTTGATCAAGGGGGGAGTTTTTAAGTTGTGTACTTATCCTATCAATCTCTGTTGCCAAACTGCTAGGTTATAGGAGCGTAAATAAACCAACATAGTTATTTCCTGTTTCCTGCCATGAGGTAGACTTGTTTGGAACTAGGACTACATTACCAAACTGTGCTTACAAGAAATAGCATTCAGATCATGGTTGTTTATAGGTCTACTAGGTCAGGGCTGACCTAGGGTTTAACAACTATAACACCATAACACCACCACAAGCAAGCAACAACAACTATGCATTGCTGTAGAAGGAACCTCTGCACAGTCATGCAATATCTTAGCAATAGCAGCCAAATCTCTCCTCAAATCTCAAGATGTACAGTATTTAAAAAAAAATACAGTGTGTATTTATAAGAAGCTTGCTTTGCAAACAGATGGCATTTGGGTTCAGTCCCACTGTGTGGCATCTTGAGTAAATGTCTTTGACTACAGCCCCAAGCTGACCAATGCCTTGTGAGTGAATTTGGAAGATGGAAACTGTATGGCAGCCCAGTTCGTGCGTGTGTGTGTGTGTGTGTGTGTCTTTGGTTTGTCTCCCATCACTGCTTGACAACCAGTTTTGGTTTGTTTACGTTCCCATAATCTAGCAGTTTGGCAACAGAGATCGATAGGATAAGTACACAACTTAAAAAATAAATACTGGGGTTGATTGGTTTGACTAAAGCTTTCAAGGAAGTGCCCCAGCATGGCCATAGCCCAATGACTGAAACCAATAAAATATAAAAGATACATTGGACATGGGAATTCTTGCTGCAGGGTGTTATGGCTGGATATGGTCGGACGTGGTTAGTCATGACTGGAAAGCCTTTGATAGTATATTTGCTGTTCAATCAAAACTGACCTGGTTGGCTTAAACAACAAGAACAACAACAACTACAATTATAACAATTGTCAATTAATTCTTGATGTTTTGGCAGATTTTTTTATTTTTATTTTTAATCCTGTAATATCTCTAAATACACACAGCAAAATAAGCACCATTTTACAACTATCGACACCACCACCACCAACAACAACAACAACTATTAATGACAACAGCAACAACATCAATATCAACAGTATCTATTGACAACAACAACAAAAACAACAACTATTGACACGAGGAAAACAACATCAATAATTTGTCATTAATCTTGGAAGCAAGATTTTATAATAATATTCATAATCTTCTTAAAGTTGTTCCTGTATAATTAGCATTTTAAAAATATTATTGTCAATACTCTCATTATTCTTTTGTAGCTTTGATAATTAATTATTGAAACCATTCATTCATGCAGAGTAATAATAGATGAGTGTGTGTGGGCATGTGTCAATTTGCATATATATATATATATATATATATATATATATATATATATATATATATATATATATATATATATATACTTGTATATATAAGATTGACCAGTGACCGGTCTGTCAAAATGCTAGAAGAAGCTCACTTAAAAGATTCTCAAATACGGATTCAACGGAGCAAAAACAGGCGGGCTAGACTAGTGAAAATTGTACATACCTAGATTATCTGCAGACTATAGTTTCAAAATCAACACTTTCAAAATAAAAGTGTCTATTTTTCTTCAGTACAGATTGCCGATATTTTTACAATCGAACAGAATCTCGTGCTAGTTGTCTTCAACTAGTGAAAGCGTGCACGTGATTCTATCCATTATAAAGATTAAAATTCAAAAGTCTTAGTTTTGGCGCGCTTATATATATATATATATATATACACACACACACGTGAGTACTGTCGTGTATAGAAGAATATATTACTCAAAGAAATTACAACATTGATTTTCAGGTTTTATTTGCAATATTATTATAATATAATATAAGATAATATAATATAATGAAATGATAGAATATCAAATGTCCTTTCTGGTTGAACTAGTACTTTCATACATTAAACTATGCAATCTTCAGGTTCATGTAGTAGTGATGACATATTACCCGTTTCGATGGTGAATCTCACCGTATCAAATATCAGTAAAAATTCATAAAATTTTGAAGTAAAAACAGTCTTAGATGTGCCCTGTGTCAAAAAATATTATTCGTAGCAGATGTTCTCTCGAAATCGTTCACACGCTCCTGACTCGGGCTCAGAAGTTACAGACCGAGTTGTTATCTATAATCGCAAAAATTAAAATACAAATTCAATGTTTTCTTGAAATAATAAATTTCTATAGAGATTAGGATTTAAATTCCACTCAATGAAAAGTTTCCGTTCTACAATATTGTTAAAATAATGAAAAATTATCTAGAAACTCGAGCTAATTACATACTAGCCTGGTAGGTGAAAAGGACTAACTGACATCTCTTGTCAAGAGTACAGGAAACAGTCAGATCACTGATGTTTGATGTGCACTCGGCTTTCGTTATTTGATTGCTGTTAATCTGTGCGTTTATGTGTAAAGATCAGTTGTGTTTTGCATGGTTGCCTTATTTTTACTCTTAACTTAGAAATGGAGAAAGACACAGTGCTAGATATAAAAAATGAACCATTTGGGGCCAGGAATATTGCGGAAAAATGTGAGGCATTCTTTCGTTAGAAACAGCAAACTTACTTACTGTTAAATTATCAGTGAAAATGTAAGTCTACGGTGTGCTTTATGTATGTTACTATCTTTTATACATGTGTCTTATGCGAAGTCTGTGATGAGCCTGAGTGACACTGATGCCCTCCACCAAATCAACATTGCCTGTACAAGCATACAGTGGAACACACATCAAGTGTCAAAGCGATTGCAAAGCAATGTGAGATGAAGTGTTTTGCTTATAAATACAATACACACACCAATCCAGGAATTCAGGAATTGAAACCACGATCTCATAATCATGAGTGAACCATCCTAACCAGTAGACCATTTGCTTTCAACACACATATATATATATAATAGAAATATGTTACAAAAACAAAATAGAAACTACACGTGGAAATGTAAGGGGAAAGTAAGCAGAAACATAAACGAAAATGCACATTGGAAATCAAAAAAAGTAAAGGCTTTTTATGAAAAGTAACGATAGAAATATACAATTAGATGAACTGAGGTAGGAATAAAGGTAATAAAAGTCATTATTGTGAGTTGTTTAAGAGATTCAAAAGCATACCGGTTTCGTAATATTACTAATCATTGCTCTGAATATACACCGAATACTGAATATATATAAACATATTACAGCAACATCAGTGTCAAGCAGTGTTTAGGCATAATTGAACTTTAGGCTAGTTAAGATGTTTGTGATATATATCAACTGCTAAAGGCAAGTTCATTGCAGTTACCACGGAGAAAAATTTCTCTTATGATAAAAACAAATGGTATAAAAACACCACAGGTGTCCAATGCTGCCACCTGTCAGGTTCTCAGACATCAATGTTTCTAGCTCTTTTGTCATTATCAATGGGAAATACCAAAGAGAGGTAACTTTGGATAGACCTAATCAAATCATGGTTTTAACTAAAATACAGTCAACATCGATTGATTTCTGCCAGTAGACTACCAAAGTTGTGAAATTTACAATAATAGTACCAACCAGTGTTTAGGCATGCGCAAAGTTTAAATTAGTTAAAATATGTTTGTGGCATATTTTAACTGCTAAAAGGCAGATTCACTACAGTTACTGCAGAGAAAAAAATTCTCTCCTACAGTACAAAAAAGGTGCAAAAGCACGATATCTGTCCATTGTTGAACCTGTTAGATTTCCAGACATCAATGTTTCTACCTTCTTGTGCAAATCAATGTTATGTATATGTGTATATACATACACACACACACACACACACACACACACACACACACACAGATATAAACATATATTTCTATTCATACATTTGTATTTGCACATATTTATGTGTATCGATAAAAATATATGTATTTATATGTTTATCTACATACAAGTGTGTCTTTGTGTGTTTTTGTATGAGTGTTTCTATGAGACCAAATCTAAATAAGGATATATATACACCTATAAATATGTATATAGGTATATGTGTATATATATATATATATATATATATATATATATATATATATATATATATTCAAAATATGCATATGTATATAGACATATGTATATATATATATATATATATATATATATATATATATATATATATTCAAAATATGCATATGTATATAGACATATGTATATACATTCTAAATATATATATAGATATATGTAAATATATATACATAAATTTACAATTCTTTTATCTTTTAATCCAATTCAGTTAATAAAGTTTTATAGGAAAAAATTCACAAATAATTTCTATGGTTGATTAATTTTTACTCTTTTTTGTTGGTAGGTCAGCAAACATTAAAGAAATCTTTTTAAAGAATTGTTGTATTGAGAGAAATTTGACATATGGCATTGTGTTGACATCAGAAAAGATCGCCATCATATGATGACCATCACATAATTGCCATCATATGACAGGGATCTTTCAAAATATACTTTTGCTCCCAATTTTGGTCCTGCATAGTTCTTTGATGTATAAGTCGAACAATCTTTATTGGCAGTAAATTTTGTAAATTTTGAAAAATTCGACTTGTATGCCATAAAATATTTTTTTTTAACAATTAATTTGCATATAAATAATGGTAGATGAAAATTATTCACTTAACGCAACTAGTCTACTATCTCCCAGTATGTTTTTCACAAGCTGACAGACAGTGCCAAAGTTCAAGAATTGGTTATCATTTAATGTCAAGAAACATTAACGTTTGAAGATTGCATGATAGCAAATACATCAAAGAATTGTCTAAAAGCTATGGAAATTTTGAAAGAAAAAATAAATTGGTTACGAAAATTGTCTGAAGATAAAATTTGCAAAACTGAAATAGTATTTGTAGTGTTCCAGGCTTGTGAATAAATTTGGTAGACAGAGACAGAAAGAAACTTATAATATATCTTTCATTTAAGGCGGCGAGCTGGCAGAAACGCTAGCACGCCAAGCGAAATGCTTAGCGGTATTTCATCTGTCTTTATGTTCTGACTTCAAATTCCGCCAAGGTTCGACTTTGCCTTTCATCCTTTCGGGATCAATAAATTAAGTACGAGTTGCATATTAGCGTCGATCTAATCGATTGGTCTCCCCTTCCCCAACATTTCAGGCATTGTGCCTAAAGTAGAAAAGAAAACATTTTTCATTCTTTACTTGTTTCAAGACAGCGAGCTGACAGAAACATTTGCACGCCAGACAAAATGCTTAGTTCCATTTCACCCGTCTTCACATTCTGAGTTCAAATTCCATCAAGATCAACTTTATCTTTCATCATTTTGGGATCGATAAATTAAGTATCAGTTGAAAAGTGGGATCAATGTAATCAACCTGCTCCTTCCCTGAACTTGCTAGCCTTGTGCCAAAATTTAAAACCATTTTACTTGTTTCAAGGTGGTGAGCTGGCAGAATCGTTAGCATGCTGGACAAAATGCTGAGTGGCATTTCATCTGTCTTTATGTTCTGAGTTCAAATTCCACCAAGCTCAACTTTGCCTTTCATCCTTTTGGGGGTTGATAAAATAAGTGTCAGGTGAACACTGGCATCCATATAATTAACTTGCCCCCTCCCACAAAGTGTCCTTTAGTAGAAACGATTATTTACTCGTTTTAGTCATTAAACTGGGGCCATGCTGGGGCACCGCTTTAGTTAAGCAAATCAACCCCAGTACTTGTTTTAGTTTTCTACAATTGCTGCTCATTCTATCAGCGTCTTTTGCTGAAATACTAGTGTACTAGGATGTAAACAAACCAATACCAGATTTCAAGTAATGGTAAGGGACAAACACAACACAAACACAAAGGTACATGTACATAGATACATACATACGTGCATATATATATATATATATATATATATATATATATATATATATATATATATATATATATCACTCTGACCAGCCATAACTTTTAACCTCCAAACAGATATATATATATATATATATATATATATATATATATATATATGCAACCAAAAGAGCTATTAATAGTTTCATGCTATTATGATACTCCAACAGGCATCTTTATAAAATATGGTATGTATCTTAAAACAGTTTTTCAGGCTCTGTTTACACATTATATATAATTTTTAAAAACAAGGACACTGGACAGTAAGAAAAGACAAAAACGCAGAAAAAGCAAGAAGAAAGTTGGTGCAAAAATATATAAAGGGAGGACAGGCTAACTTCGGGTTCTGTCTACCAAATCCACTCACAAGGCTTTGGTTGGCCAGAGGCTATAGTGGAAGTTATTTTACTGAATAAAAAAAAAGCAATGCATTTTAACAGAAATACGTTAATAACAGAGTTAATGATAGTTGCTGTCTTCTAAACTATGTTGTATGATGTATATGCATGCACAGAAGATGATAAGTGTAAATGAAAAACATGCTCATTGCTTTCATCTTGAAATCAGAACAGTTTAATAGATATATATATGCTTTCGCTGAAGAGGATTAATAACATTAAAACATGTGAGCTTATCACACTGAATGCCCTCCCAACAGAATCAGTTGTTATTTAATTTGGATTTACCCTTAAAAAGAAATATTATTATTATTATTATTATTATTATTATTATTATTATTATTATTTTCTCTTTATCACAAGTTTTGTTGGAGCTCCTGGAGTCTTGTATGCGTAGCGGGCTTACTACCTGCAGCCTACAGTGCCATGCTATTCATTCTTTTCAACTATCTAATACTTTCCTGATTATTGTGGCTGTGCCAAGGAAGCAAATCTTTTGTAACAGTTCTACTGGGCATTCTATTCCAATTTCCTTTATACTCCTCTTGATGCCTTCTGATACTGTCATCAAGGGCTCGACAATAATTTGCACTATCTTCACCTTCTTCATTTTCCATAACTGGGTTATTTCATACTTAATATTATTATTATCAACGTTGCACAGTAAACAATATCGTGAGGTTGTTGATTGAAGATACTGCGTCTACCGGGTGTTTGTACTGTTTGTCAGGTCACAACAAGGACCTTAGACAGACAGTACTTTACACAATATGCATGCAGTTCCAAGTAATGCCAACTTTTGCAATACATCTAGATTGTAGGGTATTTCTAAGGTTTTCAGATGTTTTTTTTTTCAGATTGGGTGGTATTGAGCCCAAGTTCCGATGACAGTAGGGACAACCTTTATGTTCGACTCTCATAGCTGCCACATCTCAGCGATTTCAATTCTCATGTTTCCATATCAACCTTTTTTCTTTCTTTTATGGTGATTTGTTGATCTCCTGGCACTACCATGTCAGTTATTAGGCACGCTTGTTTGTCCCTCCTAAAGTTTACTATATCCGGCCTTTGGTGCTTTAATACCTTGTCTGTCTGGAAGTCAAAGTTCAGGGAAATCTCAGACGGTAGGATTCCTCGATTATCTCTAGAGGCATTCCTGTATCAAGAGGACCACACCTCTATCATCCTCCCCACGCCCACATTTTTTTTTGTACTTCTGTATGCTCTGCACACATCTCCTCTTTCCCAGTGTGTACCGTGTACACTTTTTATCTTTTATCATTTCATTCTTATATGTAAACCTCCGCCCTTTATGTCCCTCTCTGTATTGTCCCTCTTATCTTTCGCCCTCATGGCAAATAAATGAAATAATAATAATAATAATAATAGTTATTATTATTATTATTATTATTATTATTATTATTATTATTTAAGGCAGCGAGCTGGTGGAATCTTTAGCACGCCAGGCAAAATGCTTTGCAACATTTTCTGTCTTCACGTTCTAAGTTCAAATTCCGCCGAGTTCGATTTTGCCTTGTCGATAAATTAAGTACCAGTGAAACACTGGGGTTGATGTAATTGACTCATCCCCCTCCCCCAAAATGGTTGCCCTTGTAACAAGATTTGAAACCATATATTAATATTATTATTATTATTAACATTATTATTGTTATTATTACTATTCAAGCTGGCGAATTGTAAGAGCATTAGAAAAATAACTTGTGGTATTTATTCTGGTGCTTTACATTCTGAATTCAAATCTTACCAAGATCTTCTCAACCATCCGTCACTCCAGGAGAGATAAAATAAAGTACCACTCAAGTACTGAGATGGATGTAACTATCACCCCTCACCCAAATTTCAATCCCCTTTCGTCTGTCTCATAAACCATTAGTACTACTAATAATGTTTCCAAATTTAATGAAAATTTCCAATTTTAATATTAGTTTTAAATATTAAATATTTAACATTTATTAGATATTTCGTGAATATCTTATTTTTATTGATTTTCTATAATTCCCTCTTGAAAAATATTTGTAATATGCATTTAATTCTTGAAAACGAGAATTAGATTGTTTTAGAGTGAATAATTAAACTCATGATTGATTTTCATTAAACCCTGG
>NC_142939.1:60619061-60626561 GCF_046866305.1 Octopus bimaculoides | reverse complement strand
GTCGCAGGATTACTCATTTTGACTGCTGAGTGGACTGGAGAAATGAAGTGTCTTGCTCAAGAAAACAACGCATCGCACAGTTCAGGAATCGAAATCATGATCATGAGTGGACTACCCTAACCCCTAAGCCACGCGCCTCCACAGCCTTCTGGAGTCATCAACTGCCAATGTTCAGCAGAGAAATGAGAGAAATTGTTAAAGATTTAAATGATGTTAATTGTTTATTTTCACCATGTTCTGATATATTCTATATCTCTTATCTTTTACTGGTTTTAGTCATTTGACTGCGGCCATGCTGGAGCACCGCCTCGAATGTTCTTTTTTCTTTTAGTCGAACAAATCGACCCCAGGTCTCATAATTTTTTTAAAGCCTAGTACTTATTGTATCGGTCTCTTTTGCCGAACTGCTATATTACGGGGACGTAAATACACCACCACCAGTTGTCAGGCAGTAATGGGGGGGACAAACACAGACATACACCCCCACATATATATATATATATATATATATATATATATACGACGGGCTTCTTTCAGTTTCCGTCTACCAAATCTACTTATAAGGCTTTGGTCGGCCCGAAGCTATAGTAGAGTACACTTTCCCAAAGAAAAGGGTAATGGTTCTATATAATTATGCGGTTAGTAAATATCATCAATAGCTCAATGAGACATTGTTTCATTTATTCCACCAATGAAGGGAGACAACTCCGAACATGTTCTAGTATTATAAGGTCTTTAAAACATAAATTCAATGTGACGAAGTTATCCTTCGTTGGTCACATTTTGAGATCGGGCAAGATGCAAACAGATCCAAACAGACCATAGTTCCAACCTGGGTTTCCTAGGTCTGGAAATACCAATGGACCTAAGTATTTCATTTGGTTAAATTTATATTATTCAAAATGGAGACGAAGTTTTACTGAAATTTCAGCTGCCTTGTTTGAGGCTAAACAATAGGAACATTTTCCATTATTGGCCGAATGTCTTGACGCAATTAAGAAACTGGAAGACAGCATTGCAACAGCGTCGTTATCTGTTCTGACACCTGGTTCACAACTTACTATTAAAACAGACGCCTCTTTACCATGAATAGGTTATGGCCTAATGCAAAATGAACAGCCAATTTGCTTCTATTCACGTGGATTGAATGACGTTGGAATCAAATGGCCCGCTGTAACCTTTGCAATCGTCAGTTCGTTGGGAAAAATGCGACATTATGTCTCTGCACAAAAATCCAAACTCGAAGCAGATCAACAAGCAACAGCTTTCGTATTTCATAGTCGACTTAAAGCTGTTATTAAAAATACTTAAAGTGTGTCGTTGGAGAGAGACTTCAGCTTTCATGATTCTCATACGAAATACAATACCATTCGAAAAATATAGAATTTGGCTGCTGAAGATTTAAATAGAATATATGCAATTGTTAAAAAATTTGAATGAACTGATGCCAACAGAGAAATTTTATGAGGAATCAGGGAAACTTGGCTCAGAAAAATTGTTCCTTCTTTTATCCTTTATTTGTTTCAATCACTGGACTGCGACCATGTTGGAGCACTGTCTTGTAGAATTTTAGTCGAACAAATCGACCCCAGTACTTATTTTTAAGTCTGGTGCTTATCCTATCGGTCTCGTTTGTCGAACCACTTGGTTACGGGACATAAACTAATACCGGTTGTCAAGCTGTGGGGTGGGACAAACACAACACAAACACACGAGTATGTAAATATATATACGACGGACTTCTCTTAGTTTTCGTCTACCAAATACACTCACAAGGCTTGGTCGGCCAAGATATAGAAGTCACTTGACCAAGGCGCCGCGCAGTGAGACTGAACCCAAGACTTCATGGATGGGAAGCCAACCTCTGAACCACGCAGACTCGTTTGTTCCTTCAAAACAGCCATGCCTGCACTTATCTACAGAAATATACTCTTAAGAAAACATGTTGCGAACAAAATTTATATGAATTAATTTGGTCATCTTATACGATAAACAGATCTTGATAACGATAGACATTTGATAATATAACAGCAAAATCAATTTCTAGAATGGGCAGCTCTTGCAATTTAACGATACTCGATGGGTTTTCGTGTTATCCATTTGTATTTGTTTTCAGAAACACAACTTCAAAAACTCCTTTTTCAGTATCTTACCCTCTTTTCTGCCCAAACTTTCTTCATACTGACCAAAACACCTACTTTCCATGCAGTTTCAGTTTACCAATTTTTATTTTCGCCAGTTACTGGTTAACATGAAGCTATGGGAGAACACTCTTACCAGAAGTTATGTGTAGCTGGAATCGGACCCAGAATCATTCAGTCGTGAATTGATCTTCGTAACCAAACAACAACAAATAATTCTTTCTTTTTAATATATGCACAAGGTTTGAAATTTTGCGTGGGTGGGTTAGCCGATTACAGCACGCAACTGATATTTATTTTATTGATACCTAAAGGTTGAAAGAAAAAGCCGACCTCGGCGGAATTTGAACTCAGAACGTAAAGTCATAAAAAAGGCCACTAAACATTTTTTTTTCCAGTGCGCTAACGATTCTGCCAGCTCGTTTATCCACTCCTTAAAAGATATTCATGCTTCATTATATAGAATATTGTTTTAAGTTGCGTACTGGGGTTGCTGTAATCGACTTAATCCCTTTGTCTGTCCTTGTTTGTCCCCTCTATGATTAGCCCCTTGTGGGAAATAAAGAAATAAGAAACATTAGCACGCCGGGCGAAATGCTTAGCGATATTTCGTCTGTCTTTATGTTCTGAGTTCAAATTCCGCCGAGGTCGACTTTGCCTTTCATCTTTTTGGGGGTCGATAAATTAAGTACCAGCTGCGTACTGAAGTCGATCTAATCGACTGCCCCCCCCCTTACCCCAAAATATCGGACCTTGTGCCTAGAGTAGAAAATATTATATAGAATATTGTGAATAAAAAGAAGTAATGTTGATCGCCACATCAATATGACTGTTCGACGTTACTATTGTTTTTAACCACAGGCAAATCCTCCGTCAGCTGGTTTCCGGTGCAACTTGCACCCTGTATATATTGCAAGCAGGCGTCTGAATCCCTAACATCCTCCAGCGGACGACGGGATCACGAGACCGAACGTTTTCAAACTACTTGTGCCCACTATCAGTCGTGATTGGTCTCGTGTTCCCGTCGTCTGCTGAAGGATGGTAGGGGTTCGCTCCCCTGCTTGCAATATATACAGGGTGCAGGTTGCACCAGTAACCAGCTGGCGGAGGATTTTCCTGTGGTTAAAAACAATAGTAACGTTGAACAACCGTATTGATACAACGATAAACATTACTTCTTAGTGTAGTTACTACTCTCATCTCATTGAAATTTTCTAACTGGCTACTTTGCTTGTGAATAAAACATTTACTGATACTGAAAGAGATTTCAGGTCAGTATGAAAACAGTATACGCAATTAAAATATTAGATCAAAATCGCCCTCTGTATATCATACAAATATATATACACACTGGTAGAAGGCAAGATGTAGAATAATTTTTTAGCGGTGTATAATACATAGATAACGATTTTAATTTACTTCTCTTTTATTACGTATACCAACGAAAAGCAAAGTTGTCACAGACCATTTTGTCTGACGCTCTAATGATTCTGCCTACTCACCACCTTGTCCATGGAATTATAATATCGATTTCAAATTTTGGAACAAGGCCAGAGTTCAACTGGTACTTATTTTATCGAACCCGAAAAGATGAAAGGCAAAGTCGACCTTGGCGGAATTTGAACGCGGAACGTCAAATAGGACGAAATACCACTAAGCATTTTCCCCGTCGTGCAAACGATTCTTCCGTAGAATTATAATATCATTGGCACTTGTCAATCTATTTGTGTGCTGGGGTGGAATTCATTGAAATTACCTTTGCTCCTTCCATAAATTTACTGTGGGAGTCGGAGGTGGGGCAATGAATTGCTGTACATCAATGAAGGTATCTTACGGAAACCTTACATACGTTATCATATGACTTACTAAGGATGCTTCTTAGGACCAGAATAAATCCATTATGAACGGTTTTACTGATTGTCTCTAATGATAAGTTGTCATTTCATTAAATATAGTCAAAAGAAAATATATCATATCTCATATGACTTTACTATATGTGTATATATATATATATATATATATATATATACATATATATATATATATATATATATATATATATATATATATATATATATACTTACCACTACTATGTGTATGCATGTATTTATGCATGTGTATACGAGTATATATGTGTGTACATATTTGGGTGTCTATATATGTATATATTCATATATGTATATATATATATGTGTGTCTAAGCATATATATGCATGTACGCATGTAAATATGCGTATATATATGTGTGTATGTGTGTGTGTGTGTGTGTGTGTGTGTGTGCATATGTGTGTGTTTATGTAATATGTACATATAAATATATTTCTATATACTTATCTATACAAACACATATAAATGCATAAACACGTGCATAGAAGATATGTGTGCGCACGCACGCACGCACACACACACATACATATACGCACACACACACACACATACTAGTCACTCAATACGAAATCTTGTAATCACACTATACTTCACCCCATTGTCAGATAAAAGTCAATGGAAATGGTAACAAGCATTAGATCGGAATTGTTAAAATTCTACACAAAATACTCTCTGGTTTCTAAGAATGGAATTTCACCTAAATATGTGAAGATGTATCTTGTGGCAGAACAATGGACGCAGAGTATTATATTGAAAACACGAAACAAAAGCGATTTTGGAAAATGTAACAAATGGAAACTAGGAATTAGGTTCCTTTCTTAATCTCAAAGATATTGGGTGAGAATAATATTGATTTCTTATTCTGGCACGATGCCAATAAATCTTGTTCTTGTTGTCACTGTCATGGCTATGGTCTTTGTTGTCATCGTTGTCTGTTTAAAATCAGGTCGTCCAAGAATGAGTTAACCGATAATTTCTTTTTAATTTTGGCACGGTGCCAGTAATTTTAGGGATGGAAGTAAGTCGATTAGATTGAACCCAGAACTCAACTTGTACTTATTTTATCGATCTGAGTGGAATTTGAACTCGGGACGGAAAGAGCCGGAAGAAATACCGCAGAGTATGTTATCTGATGCTACCGGTTCGCTGCCTTTGCCGACCTATAATTTATTCAAGCTGCCACCGGTCCATTTCATGTTTTTTTTTTCTTTTCGGGAACTATGTACCTCTGTACCACATGGTTCCGGGTTCAGTCCCACTGCATGGCACCTAAAGCTTCGAGCTGACCAAAGCCTTGGGGGTGGATTTGGTAGATGGAAACTGAAAGAAGTCCGACGTATATTATGTGTGTGTATGTGTGCGTGCGTGTGCGTGCGTGTGCGTGCGTGCGTGCGTGCGTGTGTGTGTATGTGCGTGTGTGTGTGTTTGTGTGTATGTGCGTGTGTGTGTGCGCGTGTGTATGTGTATTTGTGTCTGTATTTGTCCCCCACCATCGCTTGACAACCGATGTTGGTGTGTTACGTCCCCATAAGACAGCGGTTCGGCAAAAGAGAACCGATAGAATAAGTACTAGGCTTACAAAGAACAAGTCTTGGGGTCGAGTTGTTTTTACTTGCTTCAGTCAATTGACTGCGCCCATGCTGAAGCACCGCCTTGAAGTGTTTTTGTTAGTTCGACCCCAAGACTTATTTTTAAGCCTAGTACTTATTCTATCGGGCTCTCTGCCGAACCGCTAGCCTATAGGAGCGTAAACACGCCAACACCGGTTGTGAAGCGATGATAGGGGAACAAACATAGACACAAAGACACACACACACACACACACACACACACACACACGTCGGACTTCTTTCAGTTTCCATCTACCAAAGCCTCTCACAAGGCTTTGGTCGGCCCGAAGCTATAGTAGAAGACACTTGCCCAAGGTGCCATGCTGTGGGACTGAACCCGGAACCATGTTGTTGGGAAGCAAGCTTCCTACCACAAGGATCGATGTGTAGGAAGAAAATTAGCTTCAAGCAATCCGTAGTAAATATAAAAAACAACTTTCATGAACAATGCTGGTTTATTGGGGCGGAAAGTTGAGGATTTTTCCATATCGAAGTACGATAAAGTGAAAAAAGTATATTTTATATATTTCACGGTTGGCAGCCAGATTTTGTCGTCTGCTTTAGAGTCTGACGACACGTCCGTGAGGCTAAGGTCTTTGTGGATGTGAAACCGTGAGTCACTCTATGACTGGGCATAAACTTAATTGCTTTTGATACTGCTCTATTCTTTAGAGTATGTTTCTGTTTCGGATATATGATACATTGACGATGTGTGTGTGCGTGTGTGTGTGTGTGTGTGTGTGTGTGTGTGTGTGTGTGTGTGTGTGTGTGTGTGTGTGTGTGCGTGCGGCGGGGTTCTTTCAGTTTCCGTCTACCAAATCCACCCACAAGTCTTTGGTGATCATGAAGCTATAGTAGAAGACACTTGCGCAGAGTGTCACGCAGTGGGACTGAATCCGGAACCATGTTGTTAGGAAGCGAGCATCTTAGCACACAGACACGCCTGCGCCTGTGTGTGTGTGTGTGTGTGTGTATGTGTGTGTGTGTGTGTGTGTGTGTGTGTGTGTCTGTGTGTGTGTGTGTGCAGATTTAGAGATTGTCTATGCTTTGCGCCGTCATAACTGAAAATCATTCAATAAAAGCAAGACATTCTTCTAAACATTTATTAAATCACGCATTTACGCACAGACTCACACATATACTAGGTACACACACGCACACACACGCACACACACACACACACACATGCATGCACACATATATACAAATCTATATATCTGCCATTTCAATTCATTTTGCCTCATTTCCAATAAACATTAAGTATGGAAAACGGCGAGACGAATCCATTCGTGTGCGTATACCTCTTTGCTCGATATTTCAAAAATTGTCTGAATGCCTCTATGAGAGTGTCACTGTTTAATATCACCAAATATCTCACCATGCTCTCTCACACACACTCTCTCTCTCTCTCTCTCTATCTATCTCTCTCTTTCTCTCTCTCTCTCTCTCGCTCTCTCGCTCTCTCTCTCTCATACACACACACACACACGTTTCTTTCTCTCACACTTCATCTGTTTATCTCTCAATAATTGTGTGTATATATATATGTATATATATATATATAATTGTATATATATAAACATAACATATACATATATATATATATACATACATGTATGCATATATATATGTTATGTGTGTGTGTGCATGTATATATATATATATATGTGTGTGTGTGTGTGTGTGTGTGTGTGTTTGTATGTAATCCATGTCCACCTCTTTATCTCTTTTTATCCCCATTTCTCACACTTCAATTAACGCAGACCTGCTTTCTACATTGATATCATTATCAACATGTATCGATTAGGTGATCGAATATAGAATATAGCCATGATTGATTCCAGAGCTATTAATAAATAGTT
>NC_142939.1:60606561-60614061 GCF_046866305.1 Octopus bimaculoides | reverse complement strand
TGGCCTCTTATACGTCATTGACGTAATAAATACCCGAGATCATGACACTTTTCCCTGATTTGTTGAAACGATCGTAATGGATAACAGCTCAACATGACGAAATGACCGGAAGAGACTGAGTGGAAGGGAAATAATAACGGTGACTCACCTGAAGTAGGATGCGCAAGTGCGTGTGTGTATGTGAGGATGGTATGTATAAGTGTGTATGCGTGAATGGGGCGAGCGCGTGTGAATGTATGTGTGGGTGAGCTTGAGATAATGTGGGCATGTGTGTCCGTATGGAACCGTGTGTGTGTATGTGTATAAGTAACCTGGTGTGTGCATTTTCTGGAGTGATGTATATATACGTATATATATAAAGTCATGCAGCTGCCGAGTGGTGTCCAAGTGATGAGAAAAGACCACCTGAAAGGCCTCCACAACGACTGTAAGACGATTTGGTCAAGCAATTTCGGTCATGATAGAAAAGGTCGGCGCAGTCAAGACAAAATTGGAAGCGCATTGTGAGCAACGGTGTATAGCAACAGCTGATGGCCTGGTCGATACTGTGATAGACTTATATAAGTAGGTATATACATATATGTATGTTTTAAATAAAATGAATATTACGTAGGTATAACGTAAATATTTCTGCGTCCGGAGTGTAACAAAGGGCTCGGGGAAATATTAACATTCAATATCAGAAACGATTATACAATAATATATAAATATGATATAAACCAGTCAACAACATTTGTTTTCTATCATGAACAGCTGCAACAGTTTGTTTGTGTCATAAATGAGTTGGTACATTTCCTACAGGTTATTTTGAATACATTGTGCATCTCTCTCTCTTTATCTCTCCTCCCTCTCTCTGTTTTTATCCCTCTGTTTACAACAGTTTAATGTTGATGTGCTGTGTGTCTGTCTGTTTCTCTCTTTACTACAACCTGGTATCAATAAAGCGCGTATTTGCCCGTCTCTCTCTCTCCCTCTTTCTCCATCACCCTTTTCTACAACTTGGTCTCAAAATGCTTTGTATATTTATCTATCCATCCATCCATCTATCTATCTATCTATCAATCGATCTCTCTGTCCTTTTGTCTGTCTATCTATCTACCTATCTACCCATCCCTCTATCGATCTATCGATCTATCTATCTATCTATCTATCTATCTATCTATCTATCTATCTATCCAACTGCCTGTCTATCTGCTTGTCTATCTATCTATCCACCCATCCATAGCCCATCCAGCCACCCATCGATCTATCTAACTGTCTGTCTGTCTATCAATTTATCTAGTTATCTATCCATCCATCCATCCATCCATCCATCTATGAATCTATCTAACTGTCTGTCTGTCTATGTGTTTGTCTATCTTTCTATTTATATATCTATCCATCCACCCATCCACCCATCCATCCACCCATCTATCTATCTATTTTACTACAGTTTGGACTCAAGTACACCGTATATCCCCGCTCCCCCTCTCTTTCTCTCTCTCTCTCTCCCTCCCCCTCCCTCTCTCTCTTTCCCCCTCCCCCCTCTCTCTCTCTACATGAGTCTGGTGTTAATACATTGTATGTATGTAAACCTGTCTCTTCACTGCAACTTACTGTCTTGGCGCCGAGTGTCCTGATATCTCCTGCAGTCATTTATTATGCGTTGAGGGGCAGTGTGAGTGTATGTATCTACATATGCATTACAAATGAAAGAGATAGATAGAGAGAGAGAGAGAGTGTGTGTGTGTGTGTGTGTGTGTGTGTGTGTGTGTGTGTGTGTGTATGTGTGTGTGTGTGTGTGTGTGTGTGTGAGGGAGAGTGAGTCTGCCTGGTAGCATATGGCTATATATGAATAAATACATAAATGCCGCAGTATGAACAGGTGAGTGAATGAGTGCGAGCCATTGTGTGAGGTGGGGCATGTGTGTGTGTGTGTCTGTGTATTTGTGCGTGTGTATTTGTGTGTGTGTATGTGTGTGAGTGATGATAGTGGTGTTGGTGGTGTTGTTGTTGTGTTGTTGTTGTGTTGCTGTTGTTGTTGTTGTTGTTGTTGGTGGTGGTGGTGGTGGTGGTGGTGCTGCTGCTGCTGAAGATGGTACATAGCAGTTTGATAGGCTCCTATTAAATGCACTAATCTATCCTTTCCCAATTTGTTTACAATGTCTCAAAGATAACATCATATTCCTGGATGAGAAGAAGAAGAAGAAGAAGAAGAAGAAGAAGAAGAAGAAGAAGAAGAAGAAGAAGAAGAAGAAGAAGACCAACAACAACAACAACAACAACAACAACAACAACTGCAGTAGCAACTGCAACAGCGACATTAACAACAACAGCAGCGATAACAACCACGAAGACATTAGAAATCAATGCTGAAGAAAACGACCAAACAAGTGAGATATTTAATCCATTGAAAGGTTAGTTTAACATGGACAAATATTTATAAAGAAGAGTGTGGTTAACTGGAAAAGAGTAAGAATTTTATCTCGCTTTCTGTCAATAACCAAACAGCAGGAACCGATTGTTATTACTAAATATTAAACAATGAACCTTCACATTTGCCAAAACCAAATGGAAATTATTGGTTCTTATTTATTTACTTTAGCCATTTGGGTTTTTTCTTCTGGTTTTAAGCCACAATTCTCACAAACTGTAATGGCAGTTAACATGTGACAACAGCAGATACGAAAATGGAAGAGCTGCTAGCGAATAGTAAAAATAATTAATAAACAACAGAGTTAGAGCAGTTAACAAATATTTACACCAGTAAACCAAACGTAACTGTAGATTAAATTCTGTTAACCTGGTTTAACACCATCACCTGATCTTTGGGTGTCTTTAGCGGAGTTTACGAGTATTCCGTAAAGGTGTATGATTTGAGGATAACCTCTTTGTTTTCTCCCCTCTGTCTCGAAGACGTTCAAAAATAAAGACTATCAGCATTGTTCCCCCCTTTTTGTTTACCCTTTATTTTAAATCTAGTTCCCAGTTTACAAAACTTTTGGTGGCGTATTAATTTCTTTTCTACTCTAGGCACAAGGTTCGAAATTTTGGGATTAGATCGATTAGATCGATCCCAGTATGCAACTGGTACTTAATTTATCAACCCCGAAAGGATGAAAGTCGACCTCAGCGGAATTTGAACTCAGAACATAAAGACGGATGAAATACTGCTAAGCATTTCGCCCGGCGTGCTAACGATTCTGCCAGCTCGCCGGCTTTGGCGTATTGACTGCTACCAGCATTACGGTCAACACATCCTTCCGTTATTTCAGACTTGACCGTATTAACCTTTTTACTGAAGAAATCAGATATATCCACTCAAAATTGCAATACTCTTAACTTCGGTAAACAATTTTATATACTAATCTATCTTTTGTTGAGGAACGTCATATTTGAAACTAGTTTCTGTTGAGATATATCAAGATTACGGAAGCAAAGTGACTTGCAGAAAATATCAATTCTATTATTGGTAGATTTTTAATATCATTACTGGAATAACAATGAAATTTAATTTCTCAATAACAGGTTAAAACACTAATAAACAAAGCATAATTATTGCTTGTTAGAAATCTCTGTGTACACAATAATCATGTCAAAAGGTAAATCTTTTTATGGTTTTACTCTAATGTTATTGGGTGACTGTTCACATATACTTAAGTTCTTTGTAGATTAAAACGAGCAAAAAGATCCTTTAAAAATCTAGTTAACAAAAAGTAATAATAAGTTAACGAATAGTTATTAACACTAACAACAATGAACGAAATTTAACAGCATTTAGCAAAGATGAACGGCTGTTAACAATCGCCAGCAGTAGTTAAAGAAAATTAATTGTAGATAATGAACATTAGCAATAGTTAACAGAGAGCAAAAGACGTACCCTTAACGTAGTTCTGAGGGAGATTCAACGTGACACTGAATGTGACAAGGCTGGCCCTTTGAAATACAGGTACGACTCATTTTTTCCAGTTGAGTTGACAGTAGCAACGTGGAATTAAATGTCTTACATAACGCGCCGCCGGAAATTAAACTCAGGACTTTACTATCGTGAGCCGAATATCCTACCCACTAAGCCACGAGCCTTCACTAAGAAAGTAACAACTGAATACTCATAAGCATGATAAGGAAATGAGAGAGAAAATGTCAACGCTACTGTCGACATATAGAGGGGGAAACAAAACGAGAAGGAAGAGGGAGAAAGAGAGAAAGTAAAAGCAGAGAAAAACAACGGTAAATGGAGAGAAAGAGGCAGGAGAGAGGAAGACATTAAGGTGTGATTTTTGGCTTCCATTTCTAACAAGTCTATCGACCGTCTAGAAGCTTCCACCTTATAGAACTGTACAATCCTTTCATGATACTAATAATACACACAAACACAGTTTCTAGATCTTTAACATATTCACGCTTTATCGAAACCGCATACTTTTGATGTCTGAAAATATCTACAATAACTTGTTGCTAATAACATTGTGATTCTGCAGTATGTTACCCGCATTTTCAGAGTGTATATATTGATAATAATTATATATGCACCTTTAGTGTGTATATTTACAATATTTAAGTATACACCATTAACTTTATATTTAGATTGTATATTTGCAATAATTGCATATACACCATTAACTTCGCTTTTAGCGTTTATATCTACAATAATTATATATACACCATTTAACCCCATCTTCAGAGTGTATATTATTCACAATATTTATATCTACTGTATGTTTTGAGGTCAGTTTAACCGCCTATTGCTATGAAATTGGCGGAGATCAAACTGATCTCAAAATAGTACAGATATAGATATTATAGAAAAATACGTAAAAATATACTTTAAAGATGGAGTTAACAGCTTGGAAAATTATTTTCGTATCGATTTCTGACAGAAGCACAAGTTCACTAAATATTTCTACCAATTCTGTGGAATCCTTTCTTTTTTCTTTTTCTCAACCATGATGGTTCTGCCAAGCTATATTCCCATAAAGAAATCCTGCATATTTGCATCTGATTCCTTATTGCACACATTAAGGATATCCCTGCCAAAACCTATTCTTTTCCACTGTGTTAGGTTCACCATAATGTACATAAACACACAAAATGGGAAAGCATTTCCAATTGCTTCAAAAAGACAAGGTTATCAGCTTGTTTTTTTCATGACCGCAAAAGAATGGACCACATAGCTAACCCTCATTCACACCAAATTCTTCAGTCTTCCCCTTTCTCAACCCTCTTTTTTGTTTTTCATCACCGCCCTCTCTCTCTCTCTGTCTCTCTCTCTCTCTCTCTCTCTCTCTCTCTCTCTCTCTCTCTCTCTCTCTCTCTCACGTTGTATCCCGATCTTTGAAAACATGCTGCAGTGTGTATTATTCCCAGAAATGCAAGCTTTTTCAACCTCACCAAATGTCGTCCTGTCTCAATCACATCAATATTTCAAAGGTGATGGACACAGCCATTATTCCCTCTCTTCCTCTCCGTCTCCGCTTCTCTCTTTCTCTCTCTCTTTCTCTCTCTCTCTCTCTCTCTCTCTCTCTCTCTCTCTCTCTCTCTCTCTCTCTCTGTTTCTCCCTTCTCCTTCTCTTTAAGAATCACCTGAGTGGCTTTCCTAAAGCAATATCTGCTAGACCCAATTCTCCTTTATCATTGATCAGAAAGTTTTTGTCATTCATGGCATCAGATGACATCAACCCCGTTGTCTTTGGTGTATCAACAACGATTTCGACTTCATATCAAAGGCTCCATCCACTTTTCGTCCAATCACAACCATCGCGAAGTGTTCATGGTATTCTCTTTTATCCACATTTTAGCAATTCTAGTATCTTCAGATTCGGTTTTCGCCCTTATACACGAACAGCCCAATTGCCATTATTTCTCTCAAGTGATATCATCCATGGTGGTGGTGGTTGGTCGATAGTGGTGATGGTAATGATGATGAGGATTTTTAGTCCCAGATTCAAAGCATCCGCCTGATTTTATGCTTGTTTTGTTTTCTCAGGAATTCTGTACCGGAACTACAGTATCTTCATTGTGTTCTTGCTTTGTTGATTTTTTTTAAAAGACGATAAAATGTTGTTTGCAATAGATTCGACTGCTATTTCTTGCAGGTTCAATGAGTGACCACATAGTGTGTCCGAGGTAGTGGCGCTGGTGATAATGGTAGAAAACGAGGAAAGTGGGGATGAGTTATTTAATTGACACTTCTACTGATTGTGTATGTATGTACTGTTATGTCTGTTTAGATCTTGCGCGAGATAGAGGTGGAAGAGAGAGGTTTTCAAAAGCCGTGTCCATATATTTGATATTGAAAGAAATCAATAAATTACCAGAGGCATTCTGCCACTTCAAATTTTATTCTGCCAAAGATTGCTGACCAAAGATATATTACCAATTTCAAGACTGAATCTTAAGAAGAGCCAAATGAAACTGACAAAATATCGTTATCTTAAGAGAATACGAAATATTTATTCCAAAGACTTTTATGACGCTTAACTTCATATATGTATGTGTGTGTGTGTGTGTGTGTGTGTGTGTGTGTGTATATATATATATATATATATATATATATATATATATATATATATAGGCGTAGGAGTGGCTGTGTCGTAAGTAGCTTACTTACCAACCACATGGTCTCGGGTTCAGTCCCACTGCGTCGCATCTTGGGCAAGTGTCTTCTACTATAGCCTCGGGCCGACCTAAGCCTTGTGAGTGGATTTGGTAGACGGAAACTGAAAGAAGCCCGTCGTATATATGTATATATATATATATATATATATATATATATGTATGTGTTTGTGTGTCTGTGTTTGTCCCCCGAACATCGCTTGACAACCGATGCTGGTGTGTTTATGTCCCCGTAACATTAGCGGTTCGGCAAAAGAGACCGATAGAATAAGTACTAGGCTTCTAAAGAATAAGTCCTGGGGTTGATTTGCTCGACTAAAGGCGGTGCTCCAGCATGGCCTCAGTCAAAAGACTGAAAGAAGTAAAAGAGTAAGAGAGAGTAAAGAGTATATATACACTGATACCACGCTGTACGAGTTTAATTCGATCCATGACCGAGCTCGTTTTACGATTTACTCGTTTTACGATTTTCTCGTTTTACGATTTACTCGTTTTACGATTTACTCGTTTTACGATTTTCTCGTTTTACGATTTTCTCGTTTTACGATTTACTCGTTTTACAAATCAAATGAAATATAATTAATCTGTTCCAGCCCCCAAAAACCACTTAAAAATACATTGTTATGGATTTCAAAACAGAAAAGGTGTAGTTACAAGTAAAATGACAATTATAAAGAAAGAGAATGCAAAAGAAATATATAAACTGGTTTTATTAACTGAATTACCTTAAAGACTTGTGTGCTCGTAACGCAGATTTCCGCTCGTAATTCAAGACAAAAATTTGCACAAGTCTTGGCTCGTACAGCAAATTACTTGTACAATGGGGCATTCGTAATGCGAGGTTCTACTGTATATAAATATATATATATATATATATATATATATATATATATATATATATATATA
>NC_142939.1:60586561-60599061 GCF_046866305.1 Octopus bimaculoides | reverse complement strand
GATGTTGTGGTATTCAGCTTTGAGTTGTAAAGGTAACGAATCAATGTTTGCCTTCGATTGTTGCTAGGATCGATACAACGACGATTCTGTTGATCCGCCTGTGTACCGGAAGGACAGTAACGGACGCAGATGTTATATAATTTGTAGTATTTACACTTGACGCAGTAAGATACACCCGGCCCGAGACACGAAGAGCAGAGTTCATGACAGCGCAGGCACACCTACAAATTTAGGAGATACAAAGTCAGAATCAACACTTAGTAATGTTATGCGTTTTAAGCACGATTTTCCTACATAAAAGAGTAAAATGGATTAAAGGACTAGAAATGGATGAGTGTCTTTGAACATAAGTCTGCTCGGTAAGAGCAGATTTAGGAACAAAAAAACAACAACATATATAAGGTACATAAAAATCGTATTAGATAGGGGCATTTAAGAATACTACAAAGCAATATATCCACCCCTCCATCGTTTCGGCCCAGCTTTCCCTGGAGATCGTGAGGGTGAGTCCTTAGACACTTCCTCCATGCGATGCTGTCAGAAGCTACCATCATTAGATCTTTTAGCTTTGGTCCCACGCAAAGTGTGACCAACTGAGACAACGGATATTATTCCTCTATCTCATTCTCAGTCTGCTACGAGGTTGCTTACGGGTTGGCTCGACTTGAAGAATTCCTCTGGCGATTCGTTCCTGCGACATTCCAATCGCATGTCTGTAGTACCAGGGCTGTAGCCTTTCAAAGGGCGACAGGAAGCTGATTTTGATACTAGGATTTCAGGTGCCGGTACAGTAATGCGCCAGTTCCAGCATTCGATTCTCATAATAAGAGAGATCGATAAAATAAACTAAACTTGATGTCTTCAATTCGGTTTTCGTACCTATATTCATCTATGGTCATGAATGTTGGGCAGTAACCGAAAGAGTACGATCGCGAAAGCAAGAAACCAGAGTAATATATTCTTCCAAATAATATATTACATGGAAAAATGCGAGCAAGAGAAATAATGTTCTTAAGATTATAAACCTGGAAAATTACAGGACAAGTTATTACACTTGGAAAAGTTAAGGACAACTTATTACATCTGGTAATGTACAGAACGAGATTATCCTTCTGGTCCTAAAAAACGGACCATGGGCGCTAATGGGTTAATAACGGCCTCTCGAATCTAAGAAAAAATGGCTCTGCAATTTCTTGCAGAACAGCCTGCACAGATGATCTGTTTATAGGGATCAAATGTTTGTGCGACACATAAGCTCATTCCATCTATCAAATCAACATTGCCTGTACAGGTACACAATGTGCCACACGTAAGATGTAGAAGTGGTTGCAGAGCAACGCAAGATGACTTGTTTTGCTCAGGAACGCAGTGCATCGCCCGGTCCAGAAATCGAACCTACGTTATCGTTATCGTGAGTGCAACACGTTAACCAAATACTCTATTCAACTGAACACACTCGCCATTATTCCGGAATTGACTGAATAAAATATATTTCGTTATATAATATTTAGACTTACCTCAGAACCAGACAAGGGAAGGCTTTGGTGCGTAGGTATTTGCTTCAGATAATAACCTTCAGCACATCCTTCCAAATATGGAATAATGCATTTTATATGGGTCGAATTTATTTCCAAACCTTTCCAGCAGTTTCGGCAACCACCTGGTCCAACAAAAGCTGACGGTCCTGTGCAGCTAAATTATATAAAAAAAAAACAAGACAAACATATTCAATATGATAACAAATGCCGATTAGGAAGAAACAGTCACGTTGTCTCAGGCTCCCTTGTTTTAGCCAAGGAACTGCCACATACAGGAAATTATGTTAGCATTATGAAATACCATTATGAAATATAGGCGCAGGAGTGGCTGTGTTGTAAGAAGCTTGCTTCCCAACCACATGGTTCCGGGTTCAGTTCGACTGCGTGGCACCTTGGGCGAGTGTCTTCTACTATAGCCTCGGGCCAACCAAAGCCTTGTGAGAGGATTTGGTAGACGGAAACTGAAAGAAGCCCGTCGTGTGTATATATATAAAAAGGGGGGGGGGGGGTATTTGTGTTTGTCCCCTCACCATCGCTTGACAACCGATACTGTTGTGTTTATGTCCCCGAAACTTAGCGGTTCGGCAAAAGACACCGATAAAATATGTCCTAGGCTTGCAAAGAATAAGTCCTAGGGTCGATTTCTTCGACAAAGGCGGTGCTTCAGCATGGCCGCAGTCAAATTACTGCATCGTGTAAAAGAGTAAAAAGTACCAATAGAAATTAGACCTTTCCTTCTAACACCGGAAAAAAGCGTCTTAGAGAATGACAATGTGGTCATATTCTTGGATATGTCAATCTATACAGACAAGAAACACGAGGTTAACCGACTGAATATTGTTGCTAATGACTTACAGGAAAAGAACTGCCTTTTAATCGAAATTTCATCCAATAATAATAATAATAATAATAATAATAATAATAAATGCTATCCCCATTAGAAGAGGAATATTCCAGGGAGACACGCTCTCTCCACTCCTGTTCTGCTTGGCACTCACACCTTTAACTGACTTGCTGAATAGAACTGGACTACATAATCCAATGTTTCTCCGCCATAGGTTATGATCCGAGAGAGGTTTAGCTGTTATTTCTATCTGACCAAGAAACTAAATAAAGAGCCCCTTTAGTAGCATGCTTTCAAGGTTCTATTTAAAAAATAATAAAGGTCATAAATAGCGTAATTCAGAGCTAAATAAACCAGAAACATATTTCATGGTGAAATTTGAGGATATCGCAACAAGCCGTCGATAAATTTCTGGTTCTTCAGAACAGCTACTACAACATAGTTGCTATTTTTATTGGAATGTCATGAATAAAAACGTACCCGGATCTATGACAATAGTCATAACACAGTAGACAATCTCCGTTCTGGCTTGCATATCTTCCATCTGGGCACCACGTAGACGTAGTAGTACTCGTGGAGACGGCATTAGCAACAACTCTGCAAAGACAAAAAAAAACAATATTAATTTGGAGTTTGTTGACAAAACATCGTGACAACTGCTTCATTGAGATTTTAAAATGGCGGTCGTAGTAAAGCTGAGAGCCATAGATAGCACGCGGCAGGTAAAGTTCTGATTAGATTCTTCAAAATATACGATTCTGTGACCTTTTATCTTTTATCTTTAACTTGTTATAGTCATTGGATCGCGGCCATGGCGGAGCACTGCCCTGAAGGGTTTTAGTCGAACAAATCGACCCCGATATATTTTTTTGTTTTTTGAAGTCTGGTACTTAGTCTATTAGTCTCTTTTGCCGAACTGCCAAGTTACAGGAACATAAACAAACCAAGAGAGGGAACAAAGAAACAAACACATATACATGTGTATATATACACATATACATACACATATGTATATATGTATGTATGTATGTGTATATATATATATATATATATATATATATATATATATATATATATATATATATATATATATATATAAACGACGGGTTTCTTTCAGTTTGCAACAATCAAGTCTACTCAAAAACCTTAGTGAGCCCGGAGCTAAAATAGAAGACACTTGCCCAAGGAACCGCACGTTAGGATTGAACCCAAGACTACATGGATGGGAAGTAAACTTCTTACCCACACAACCACACCAGTGCCTATAGATATCGATCAAGTATGGCTGCCTCCTTACACTGGAATTCTTAATGTCTTTAAGACTGGGTTTTCGAGTGTTAGGTCTTTAATTGACTTCGCTATACAAATTATCATTAAACTATGTAATGGGGAAAATTACAAGAGAATTGTTTTCTGATTTTGTGTCACCCAGTATTTGTCGGTTGATCCACTTGTGTCATTATTCCAGCTGTTGTGTTGAAAAAAAAAATAAAGATGAACCAAAGAAGAATTATATCCCGCAACCAACTGACACATTTGCCCAATTCTAAGCAAAATCAAAATCATCAGTGGACTCAAATTACATTCACACATCCATCGCAAATAGACGCAGCTACTTAGTGTTTTCTTTTCTTTCTTTATATTACTCTCTTTAACTTCAAGTTCTCTCCTTCAAAGCCTCGTACGTCGAAACCGACGGGAGCGACCATCATGTTACCCGTATCCTCTTGTGTATAATTCCTATTTGTTGCCCTCTTCGCCTTATTGTTTGTATTGTTTTAATGAGTCAATTAAGAATTTGTTGACTTTGTTTCCTACTTCTCTCCCTCTGTTCCTGCTAATTTGCATTAATATCTTTACTAATACGTTTCTTGTTACGGTGTCTGTTTTATGTAAGGAGTCTTTTGGTAAGTGATCGCTTCTGTATGTATCCCCACACCTGCTGTCTGTCACGCGATTCGCAACACATGATAACGCCGTTAAGCAATTCTCAGTCTGAACTCTTCGAAAACGGCCCGCAAAATCGCGTATTTGAGAAGAGCACATAAATTTACCGTATTTTCTGGCATATAAGTCTAATTTTTCAGATCAAAATTTACAGCCAGATTCTTTCCGGAGACATTTTAACCAGATATCCATAATATCGTAGCGTTGATCTCTCAATTCAGAGCATTCCTATTGTAGAAATTGCTGCCGATCAATCTGATTTTACTCGTTTGCCTTTTATAGTCATCGGAGTGCGGCCATGCTGGAGCACTGCAAATAATATAAATTTTACTAATGGGTTGGTTTTGCAGAGGAGCAGATACCAAAAAGTTGACAGAAACTAGAAGCCTCCAGTGAGGATCGAACTCACGACCACTGGTTTACAAGACCAGTACTCTAACCACTGAGCTATAGAGGCAACTACGAATAAGAACCTCAATTCTAAACTTATTAAAACGCTTGAACTTAGCTCTGCAATTATTCGACATTGTATCAATAGAAAAATGGCGGTTAACTCACTTAATGTAGAAAACCAAAAGCAAAACAAAAATCAATTAAAAATACACCTGTAACGATGGGAACAATCATTTGTTAATTAGTAATTCTTGTCAATAAAAAAGATTATAAAACGATGAACGACAACCATGAAGCCATGAGTGAGTTAAGTCTAAAAGCAAATGTGTTGACAACTCTCAACGTCTTATTAGACGCCATCAACAAAACATAGTTCCTGTTTGTATTAATTTGTCAGACTCAAACTTTACATGCACAACGTATTGTTGGTGACATTGATTTTCTTGTGTAATTTCGATGTAACCTTAGCATCGCTAAAACAAGTCCAGTGGGTTAGCAAACAGTATTTCAATGAAGATATCGCCACAAAACATTGATTTCTAACATTGGCACAAGACCAGAAATTTCGTTTGTGGGGTATTGACAATTATATCGATTGTTATAGGATATTACAACAAATGACAAGATGCTTCTATTTGATTGCGCGGTTCTGAGGTATACGAATTAGGAGGTGACCTGGTAGAGTTTGTAAAACCGTTGGCTAGTATACCTGGCAGTATTTGAGATACAAATCCTGTCAAAGTCACCATTGATTCCTCATTCTTTGGAGGTCGATAAATAAAATACCAGTCCACTACTAGTCTCAATTCTATTTCTTCCGCGCTCTCTCTCCCTCTGTCTATCTCCGTCTATCTCCTTCCTTCATTCTCAACAGAAAGACAGAGAGAAAGTTACGTCAAAACCTGGACAGGAATGGGCTCCGTCAGGTTCAAAGTACCCAAGATATGCCTTATGCCACGATTGTGCGCTTACGTCTATGTCAAGAGCTGAGGGTCCCAGGAGAATTCCTTTGAGCTATGCAGATCATTCTGTATCTCTAACTCAATCGCTTGGCACGGCTTGCACACGGCTCACAACGGAACAAACTCTGATATAACAGAAGAAACAAAGGTAGCGAGTTGGTAGAACCGTTAGCATGCCGGGAAAATGCATAGCAACATTTTGCCCGTCTCTTATTGCACCGCCTGGTAACCCCCGTATTCATGAAGTGTGTACATCATCGTGTATTCTTATTTATAGATTCTTTCAGTTAGTGTTCTGTCTCGGTTTGTTTTGCTGTCGGGTGAAGCTTGTTTCATCTGTTATATTGGTTTCAATTTTTTTACACAAGGCCAGCAATTGAGAGGTGTGGGGTTAGTATATATTTATATATATATATATATATATATATATATATATATATATATATATATATATTATTTTGTTTAAAAGAGTTCCAACACTGTCTGTTTTTTATGTTTTATTTATATTCCTGCAGAACCAATGTGGGGTATAGAATATGGAATATACAATATATAATATAATATACAATATATAATATAAAATAAAATAAAATAAAAATGGATGGCACCATGAAAGAAAGTATTGAATGTAGATGAAATATTGAGTGTTCAATATAAAGGATCAGATATATAAATATAAATATATAAAGGCGACTCGAGTTTCAGGGCTATTTCCCTTCGTCATGGCCGGTATGACAGACTTTAACAGACTATACATACATATATATATATATATATATATGTATGTATGTATGTATGTGTGGAGTGGAGTGAAAGCATTTGAAGAGGCCAGGATGATGCAAGCAGGGCTCAAGAGACATTTAAGGAAAAATGTAAAGACTGAGAAGGTGAATGACAAGGACCTTTTTGTGTGCACAGTCTGTGACAGACCATGTCTGTCCTTGGCTGGCCTCAAATCTCACCTGCGAACCCATGGAAAACAAACCTCATCCAGCTATTCTGATTATATGTCTGTGCACACGTTTGAATGTGGTGTGTGCCAGAGGGTCTGCAAATCCAATGGGGGTCTTAAAAGACATGTTAGGATCCACAATGAGCAGAACTTACTTGCAGGTATTGGTAGTGCAAATCAGAGGTGCAATCTGTGTGGGTGTTTTTTCAAAACACTGTCTGGTTTAAAAAGCCACATCAGACGCCATGAAAGGGATAAGGTGTAGGTGCAGGAGGTGGTCAAACTCTGTTTAAGGAGTAGACAACCACTATACATATATATTGATAAAAGTATACGTGTATGTAGATTGATAGATACGTTGATATATAGATAGGTAGATATGCATACACACACACACGTATATATATATATATAAAACTCTAGTATACACTTACACACACACACACACTCAAACGCGCGCGCGAGTGTGTGTAAACATATATATACTAGAGTATTATGGGAATGCTGCAACGAAGAATACACACACTGCAATTGTATTTCCAGAATTACTTTGTTATTTCGTCGACAGGATGGTCTTCACGAAATATATTTTATGACTTTTCATGCAGCAAACACATTTTGAATACTCACACTATTATTTTAGTTTAATAGCATTTTCTAGTCGTTACTCATAATTTTTGTGGAAATAAATATCAATTATTTTCTCGTGGATCACGTTAACTATCATTCTCAGTATATCTTTCGAATAATTTATCAATGTTACATAAAATAGCTTGTGTAGTGGTCGTTAAGTTTAAACCAAACGACAGAATTCAACAATTGTATTGTATCCTCATTTTTCTCTTCCGTTGTATTCTTACATTTTCGGACATATTTTGTAGTCTCTCTTATGTCATCGAAGCCTCTGGTAAGATCATCGATTTGTTTTGTTATCGAATTCATAGATGGTTCTAAAATCTTTTGTTAATAATTCATATGTCTTCCAGTGTCAGGTTATGAAATACAGTTTTTCTTTTATATCCTTTTTTGTTCTTTTCAGGTCTCTATTGTGTCTATGTTCAGCTGCATCTATTAGTAGCTGTCGTCTGCTTCTCATTGCAGTTACCTTCTCACAATATTATGTATATTTCGTTAATATTGTTCTTCTCTTCTATTAAGCTTCGTCTTCCGTTTTCCGAACACATCCATCTCGTTCAACAAAAATTGCTCTCAGTCTCAGAGAAATGTCAACTTCTTAAAAGAATATCAATATCTAACAACAAAGAATTCAGTTATATTTCTTCCTTTTCTTCCTGTAACTGACCGAAAGATCTTTCGTAGCCATTCGTACAAATGCTTTAAGGAACTCTAATGCTTACATAAATAGTTATAGAAAGTTTATAACATGTGAATTCTTCGTCTCATTGATTGTGTCAATAATGATATTCCAGTGTAAAAGTAACATTTAGCGCAGTACACTCAGCCGTCACTCGCGAACGAGTGGGGCCTGGTAACGTTTACCGTGCTTTTGTTAATTGTTTTGTGTCATTGTAGTCACGCGAATATAGATACGCTCTGGAGAAAACATTGTTATGATGTTCAGTGGAACACAGCTTGAACAATCCGTCGAAACGAAGTTTCTTACACACACACACACACACACACATACATACGCTATATAGTTTATATAAGTGTATGTATATGAATATAAATAGTTCCGGCTTGTTCTCTATCTTTCCTCTCCGTATTGTTATCACAGCTTTAATATATATATATATATATATATATATATATATATATATATATATATATATATATACTTTATTGAAAAGTATATTACTGTACCTCTGGTATTCGAGTACTATTTTTCCCACCTTGTTTTGCATTTATATGCTTACTCTGGTGTATATATATATATATATAAAGAGAGAGAGAGAAAGAGATAGCTATTTATTTATATATATATATATATGTATTATGTATGTGCATGCCTGTATGTATGTATGTATGTATGTATGTATGTATGTATGTATGTATGTGTGTATGTATGTATGTATCTCTTTCAGTTACGTAAACATCAGTGAAAGCCAAATCGTAGTGAAACCAGAAGTTGTATGGTTATAGCTCGTCTCAGAATGGATGGTAAAGATGAATGAAGGAAAAAAAAAAACGGTAGACATGACATGGCAGCTGGATTGTAGTGATGTTCAAGTGAGATGTGAGGGGTGGAAAGTGAGGGAAGTGGGTGTCAGTCGGGTGAATCAACTCGTTTATTTTATTTACTACACTACAGCTTTTGAGAATTCTTCTTCACATTCTGCTCGATTTCACATTCTGCATGAATGGCGGTCTGACATCCTGTACAAATATAAGTCTGTATGTGCGTGCGTGTTCGTGTGCGTGTGTGTGTGTGTGTGTGTGTGTGTGTGTGTGTGTGTGTGTGCCTGCGTCTCTGTGTCTGTGTATGTATGTGTCTATGTATGTCTGTATGAGTGTGTGTGTGTACTTATACATATATATGCATATGCAAGTGTGTATATGCGCATGTGCGCGTGCATGTATATATATATATATATATATATATATATATATATATATATATATATATATATATGTATGTATGTATGTATGTATGTATACATATACATATATTATTATGTGTCTGTTTTTGTTTGACTGTCTGTCTGTGTATGTCTGTGTGAGTGTGAGTATATATATATATATATATATATATATATATATACATATACATATATTATCATGTGTCTGTTTCTGTTTGTATATATATCATGATGTGACTGCTTTTGTTTGTGTATGTGTGCGTTTGTGTCTATCTGTCTGTTTGCGTGTGTGTGTGTGTGTGTGTGTGTATGTGTGTGTGCGATCGTGTGTGTGTGTATGCATGTGTGTGTGTCTGTGTGTAAGTCTCTATGTGTGTGTGTGTGTGTGTGTGTGTGGACGCGTGTGTACTTGCAGTTTTCATGTACTACCTGGTTTATCATGATACCAATTGTTGACGTTGGCGGCGGTGACAACGGCAGCGGTACCAGCGGCGCTGTTGGTGAGAAGCGTTACAATAACGTTGATCGTGATGCCTTTGCTGCTGCTGATGAGGATACTGAGATAATAAGGATGGATGTCGGTCATGGTGATGACAATGTAGTTGTGTTGTGTCGATGGTGGTGGTGGTGGTGGTGGTGGTGGTAATGAAGGCAGCGACGGTTGTCAGTGTGTCGTCGTCGTAACAATATACTGTATGCAAGATATATATATATATATATATATATATATATATATATATATATATATATATATATATATATATATATATATATATATATATATCAAACAATAAGCAACACGGATTTCAAAAGTGATTGCAGTACGCACGTTTCATGCTACTTCAATTTATTTAAGTAATGTGAGCATTACCTTAAATGCAATATGAAGAGCAATCTTCAGCTGCACGAAAAAGTGTAGAAAAAATGTAGAAAAAAAGACATATTACAAATGTGGCAACATATTAAAACCAAGTGATAGACCCTGCTATGTCAAGATGGACTTATATATTCCTCCTCTGCTCTCTCCCACTTGGTTTTAATATGTTGCCACATTTGTAATATGTCTTTTTTTCTACATTTTTTCTACATTTTTTCGTGCAGCTGAAGATTGCTCTTCATATTGCATTTAAGGTAATGCTCACATTACTTAAATAAATTGAAGTAGCATGAAACGTGCGTACTGCAATCACTTTTGAAATCCGTGTTGCTTATTGTTTGATTTTAATCACCCATCCTTTTGGGATGTGATATTCGGGTGCCTTCGCATAAGTACCATATTCAAGCCTTGAATCTATATATATATATATATATATATATATATATATATATATATATATATATATATATATATATATATATATATGTTGTACATACGCTCTTGTCTACAATTACAGATTATCCTGAAGACGAAAGACTGGTACATGTGTATATACATCCACCTACACACATACACACACATATATGTACACATACATACTTTCACACGCGTATACATACATACATACATGCATACATACATACATACATACATCCTTGCATACATACACACATACACACATACATATATATGTACGTACCTACATGTGTACATATTTTTTGTAGCTACACTCCCATGCCGGCCACTGGGCAACGGATTGTCTCCGTTTAATGCTTCACCTGTTGCTCTCTTCTTTTACCACTCCAAGAGAATCCCATCCCCTCTACGTCTTTCAGGAACATCTCTAACCATGTCTTCTGTGACATTTTCCCCCTTTCTCTCAGTCACTTTCTGTTACCCAGTTCGTGGGTGGTAAAGTTGTGACAGGGTTTATGAATCCAACCAGGGGCGCAAGAAAATATTTTTAAAAACTGTTTTCTGGGCTGTCTTTGTTGATGAAGACAGAGAGAAAGAATTATATGAAACCCCTGATTTATGATTCCATTTGTCATTTTGGTCTTTTCTGATGAATATTACAAAGTATGGCGGGGGATCTTCCAGCCACAGTTATTATCAACGTAAAGTAATGGCCCGTTAGTTCCTCGGGATGACAGAGATGTTATTCTGATTTCACAGTAGAATACAAAAATCCAACAATGCTAACGCTCGTGATACTTCCATATTTGTAACTGCTGTTTGCTTTAATCTTTCACCTTTCGCTTGGATGCGGCCCTGCTACAGCTCTGCTTTGATGGGTTTAGTGGAACAAATCGACCTGAGTACTTGTTTATTTTTCTTTTTTTTTTTTTGCCTTGGTCTGGTACGTACTTTACCGGCATATTTTTTTTTACTGAACCGCTCTGCCATGGAGACATAAACAAACCAACACCGGTGTCAAGTAGTAGTGGGGCAGAAAAAAGCATATAAACACAAAAACACACATACATACATACATACATACATACATACATATATATATATATATATATATATATATATATATATATATCAGGCTTCAACGCACTTTCCGTCTACCAAATTCAATCACAAAGCTTTTTGTATGTCATCTGTCTCGATTTCAGTCTTCCCAAACGATTACATTACAGAGAATTTGTTCTCAATATTCTTCTTAAATCACAACCCAAAGAACAGATTTTTTCATGATATTACAAAAACAAAAGAGACAGAAAATCACCCTTAAATCCCTGAACATTCGTATTGTTTGCGAGTAACGTCTAACCCTGAACAGAAACAAATGCCGGTCCATAGCCAGAAACGTTAGTCTGAAGTTTTGGAAATTTCGAATCGGCTATCAATGAGTAAGACTTAATATGTCCGAAAACTTGAGGGAGATGAAGCTCCTGTGATTTCTTAGGCCGAAGCCAAACGCGCAGATAACGGTTGCAGGACATGAAAGGAATACCGCTTGTTGTAATAGGAGCGGGAACCTTTCTGTATCTCTCGTAGCTTGCTCTGAGGCACTGCTCACGCCTGTCAGCATGGAAGTGGTTTGCTGCTTTGAAGCACAGGTTATGGTCCGGTCAGCCGCTTTACGCTAGAGATAGCGGTGTTGAAGTTTTGCCTACTTCAGGTTGGACTCGATGTTGTCTTTATACTTCTTCATTGGGTAACTTCAGGCACGACTGCGCCTTTCTCCAGTTCACGGTAGAATAACTGTCGCAGCATCCTAGATTTATCCATGCGGATCATACAGCCGGTCCATCCCAGCTCAGCCTTTAGGATCTTGACTTCAATGATTGTAGAGCTGGTTATGCGCAAGATTATCAGGTTGGAGACGCATTCCTGCCACTGGATTCCCATTATTGATCGCAATTATCTACTTAACCATCAAATTTTATCAAACCTTGTAAAATATGAATCTCGTAAACTTTCAAACTATGCATGCC
>NC_142939.1:60571561-60579061 GCF_046866305.1 Octopus bimaculoides | reverse complement strand
GTTTGGCCTCGTGACTGACATGAACTGATTAGATTTTGAGATCGATCCAGTACCGGACAAGGATTCTGGATTATTTTTCCTGGTTTTCTTTTACTTAATTTTTGAGAGCAGTTGAGTTCATTTTTAGTATTCTCGTTTGTGAGAGCAGTCAAGTTTATTTCAGATATTCTAATTTTAAAAATCATCTTTGGCTAATTGTTAAGAGGACTTTGGTGTTGCCTTGGTGGAGGTTTGCGCTCTCTGAGTGCTCTTATTATCATTATTATTATTATTATTATTATTATTATTATTATTATTATTATTATTATTATTATTATTAACTTAGGTTTTGTTGAAACTCCTGGAGTCTTACATGCGTAACGGGCTTGCAACATGCAGCCTAAGGTCCTGTGCTATATGTTATCAAAACTTTTGTAACAACTCTACTGGGCACTCTATTCCGATTGCCTTTATATTCTGACACTTTTCCCAAGCACCCGATATTAATAGGTACTATCTTCACCTTCGTTTTTCATGGTCGGGCTATCTCGTATTTAAGAGGATTAAAGGAAGTAAGCTAGATAGTAACTTGATTATTAATTATCAATGTTAAGTCGATTCTTGCGTTTTGTCATACACTTAACGAAACATGTTTTACAATATTATATTATTAAAAATATTATATATCTCATAGTTTATTCGAAAATGCTTTGCGGAAACTGCTTACCATCTATGCCGTAAGCTGTTTCTCTCAAACATTTTACCAGAAAATTAATACTAGTTACTTAATTTCAGATTCAAATTTCTAATCCTACCAAATATTATGAAGTAATTATTATCTCCCTTGTAATACCTACTACGACTACTTGAGGAACAATACGTGTTTATCGTAATTTTTTAACAAAAATATTTAAATGGATGTGTTTTCCTGTTGCATAATTCGAATTATATTCTGTTTATGCGGCGCCTCTACAAACCAGTGTATAGATTGTACACAACCACTATATGCTTCGGACTTACTGATTCGATTTCGTTTCGGAAGTGACACAAGTATGTGACGTTGAGAAACTACAACAGTAATGAAATACGTATCGCATTCACACATGAGATGGTTTCGTTTCGCCAAGATCTGAAAACATTGTCTTATTTAACACAGTATTTCTATAAAGGGATTTTATGGGTACGAAAACTACAGCCGCTAACTTTTCAATAATACATATACGTTGAGTATGTTTTAATGATAAAGATTTTAAAGCAAAATGTTATTAATAACAAGTTAAACCATTTTTAATATAAAAAGAATGTTAACATAAAATGCTAATGGAAAATATCTAATGTCTTTTATTACATAAAAGCTTATTTTTTAAAATGTTGCTTCACTAGAATTGTTAAAAAGAAAATGATTTACATGACAGAAATTGTGCAATAGAAAATATTAACTTGAAATGTGTAACAGCAAATTCCTTAGATTAAAATATTGTGCAAAATTATTTCAATGAAAAAGTTTAAGAAATTATTAACCGAAAATGGTAGTTAACTTCGTTTATCTTTTTTAGCTTGTTTCAGTCATTCGACAGTGGCCATGCTGGAGCAACGCCTCGAAAGGCTTTAGTCGAACAAATCGACTTCACTACTTATTGCTTAAAGTTTGATACTCATTTTATTGGTTCTTTTGCCGAACCGCCAAGTACGGGGACGGAAACAAAACAAACTCCGATGGTCAAATGAGAAAGAACAAAGATACACACACGTACATGCATATATATATATATATGGCTGGCCAGTAACGTATTTTTCTGCAATGTATCGATAATTTATCCTGAACACGCTATTTATTAGCATTATTACGCGTTTGAGAATAAAAAAATTATTTCTATATATTTTATATATATATATATATATATATATAACAAAAGAGGAGCTAATAGAGAGGTATTATCAATCCGGACAAAATACTTCGTAAGCTGTCCAGGCTAACACTATTATTTAGATTAGCGAAGAACTCCGGCTATTCTTGAGGCAGGGTCCAAGGTTATGGTTCATCACAATTCTATATTGCAAATCCGTAGATGGACTCCAGAAAACTGGTTTTACACAGAGTGATATATAAAAAACAAGTTTAAATAATGCTCATTACATATTTTTCAAATATATTGTTACGAACGCCCGCGCGGAGCACCTCAACGAAGAGAAAACTCGCGTGCGCGAACGTCGACGCTCAGTGAGTCAGGATGTTCGCCATTAAACCCGGCGGAGAGCACTTAACGATGACAACAGAAAGGAAGAAATAACACAGACCATACGTTGCGTAGTGAAAGTATTTTTTTTTTACATCACAATACAAAACAACATTGCATAACAATAATTCAATAACATAGTACTTGCTTCTGAAATAACACATGTAACTATAGCGTTTCCAAGCATTTAACAAAATTTCAGAACAATTACAAAGTCTACAATCATTTCACATAATCATAAAGTTTACAATCAAAGTTCTTTTTGCTTCTTTTGCTTTTCTTTTCTTTTAACAACATGTAACAACAAAGTTCTCTCTTTTCTTTTCTGCCAGTTAACAAAAGTTCTTCACAAAAACATATAACAACGCAAGTACACTTTTCTTTAAAGAAATGTAAACAAACCTTCACCGCAAGAATTTTCTTTCCTTCAAATCTCCCACTACATCGACAAGAACTGACCAACGTAGTCTACTACGATCTTTTGCCTGCCACAACAGTTCCATCTCTCTGTCCCTCTCTCTCTCAGACTCTATCCATTTCGGTCACTGGTACCTTGTGTCAATAGCCTCTCTCTCTTAGTCTCTTTCTGTCAGACTTATCACCGACCGCTCTGTCCATCTTCACTGGCTCATCGCTTGTACACCGACTGCTCTGTCCATCTTCACTGGCTGCTGTGTTTACGCCAACCGCGCTTACACCAACTGCCATTCCCAAATCTATGCTCTCGTATTTATGACAGATACCGTACCCAGCAGTGCTATGTTACCCCCTCCAAAGCTGGGTCAGTTTAGTACATATGCATATATATATATATGCATATGTGGGCACAGGGCGTCACGAAACGTGTACAACAAAAGAATACGAAGGACGAGTACATGGAATATGAACTATTTTTTCGAACAACGAAAGACACAAATGGAAAACAAGACAAACAACATAAAGAACGAGCCTTCATCAGTTGTTGGCTGTTTTTCTACTCTCGTATTTTGAGAGAGACAGAGAGAGAGACAGAGAGAATGCTGTATGTGAGTGTGCGCATGTATGTATGTATGTATATAAAATATATTTTCTATGGTTAGAATAAAACATTTTTTAATGTCTCTTGACAATATAATAAATTGTCATCTCTATTTCTATTACTTAATGTGTTTAGAAAACTTAGTTAAAAAGGAATTGTAATAATTTTTTTCAAGCAAACTTAAACTTTCTGTGTCTGCTAAAATAACTTCATATATCCAGAGAAATAAAAATCTTTCTGCGAAATAGACTATAACATATTCCAGTGATGTTTTAATTCGAAAAGCGTTCTCATTATCAACAACAACAGTCGTAGCAACAACAACAACAGCGATAACAACAACAACAACAATAATGATGATAATAATAATAATAATAATAGTAACATTCCTTTCCACTATAGGCACTTGGAAGTATCAGCACTCAACTACCAACATGGCTGAAAAAGATCGGTGTAAGTGTAAAGGTATGACACCTACAAAAATCAGCATTGCTTGAAAGTGCAAGAATTCTTCGCAGTGTTCTCGAAGCATGACCAGTAAACAAGTGTCACCTTAGTTTGCTGGTTGTGGACAACTGACATTTTCTATCATAGCCAGCAAAATAAGCTGAGTTTTCATATAATAATAATAATAATAATAATAATAATAATAATAATAATAATAATAATAATAACAACAACAATGATAATAATAATAATAACAACAAAATAGAAATGCAAAGATCCTATGGGATTTTATGATTAAGTGCGACCATGCAATAAAGAATAGGAAGCCGGACATAGTCTTAATTAAGAAAGAAAACAAACGATGCTGGATCATAGATATAGCATGCCCAGCTGACAACAAGGTATGCGATAAGGAAGAAAGAAAAGTCGAGAGATATGACAGGCTAGCTTGGGAAGTTAAGAAGTTGTGGTCGATGAAAAAGGTAGCAATAGTACCAATAATTGTCGGAGCCATGGGAACAGTGAGCAAAAATCTCGAGAAGTTCGTGGAACAAATAGGGGTTACAATAAGGGTGGAACACTTTCAGAAAACAGCACTGCTTGGAACCGCTCGAAAAATAAGAGGTGTTACCTTAGTTCAATGGTAGTGAACAGCTGACACTGTAGTACACCTCAGTGTTAGAAGCTGTGCAAAGGCAATATTAATAATAATATGTCTCAATCTAGTCCCGATAAAACCCCGACATCCAACCTCTACAGGAAAGTGTACTGCACTCCAACCAGCTTCTGCATAGTCTTCTAGCCTTTCCCTAATCTGAACAGCATCAATATTGTTATCATATGGAACAGAGAATTCATACCATATAATACTTCCATTTCAATGTGAATAATTTCCTAAACAACAAAAATAATGGCGGCAGTAGATTGACAACGTCATTCAAAAGACAGTCAAAATGGAAGTGGTGAATTAGAAGAAGAAAAAAAACAAAAAAAAAAAACGAGCATGAAATGTCTTGGCGATACTTAGTTGAGTCACTCTACATTCCGAGTTGATTTTAACTTTAATCTTTCCTGTGGGATCGGTAGAATAATACCAGTTAAATACTTGGGTCTATTTAATTGAATATTTTACCACAAAAACAACAGAACAAACAAAAATGTGTATGGCCTTGTGCCTATAAAGAATCCAACGTATGTTCGGTGAAAGTATTCAAATAAAAAGAACAACACACATACACACGTGCATACATGCATGCATGCATACATACATACATACATATACGCATATAAATATTGTATGCGTGGGGGTGTATACTATGTGTATACATGTGTGTATATATGTATGTATGTGCGTGTGTATATATATATATATGTATATATATATATATATATATATATATATATATATATATATATATATATATATATATATATATATATATTACGTATAAAAAAAAACGTAAGATAAGAGTAAGAGATAAGAACTGCTTGCTGATTGGTCAAAATGTCTGTTTTGAGTGCCTCCTATATCTCATGAAACACACAAAAACAAGCACACACACAGACGCACACAAGTATGAATATATGTATGTGTGTGTATATATATATATATATATATATATATATATATATATATATATATATATATATATATATATATATATATATATACACATACCCATATGCATATCCGCATATACATGTATATATACATACACACACACACACATACGCACGCATACATACATATTGATCCACACATATATTCATACACAAATATAGACATACACATGTTAAACGCGGCTGTTAAGAGAGCTTAGAAAACTGCCTCTCCAGCCTCGCCCACTACGCAATGAAGACTTATAAAGTTTGAATGAAACAACCTTTTGCCCAATATGTAGAACTTTACCAAACAAACATCATTCGAAAAATAAGATGTGAAGTGTTTGTGAGTAAATGCATGATATAGCATAGGTGTATCATTCATGCATATACACACACACACACGTTTATCGCGACGTTTTTCTTTACCTATCAATTTATACATGTATATGTAGGTAAGTAGATACGTAGACGGATAGGGGCAGATGGAAAGATAGCGAAAGAGGAATATATACATGCATAGAGAGAAAGGGCCAATGATAGATAGATAGACAGATAGATAGATAGATAGATAGATAGATAGATAGATAGATAGATAGATAGATAGATAGACAGACAGATAGATAGATAGATAGATATACACACAGATATATATATATATATATATATACATATATATATATATATATATATATATATATATATATATATATATATATATATATATATATATATATATATATACACACACACACATATATATATGCACATATATGCATACACATACATATGTACATATATGCATGCATACATACGCACAAACATATATGAGGGAGGAGTAAGAGACAGTGGTGCCTGGGGGGAGTGGCAGGGAAAGGAAGTCTCTCAGATTGTTCAACTTGTCGGTATGGGGATGTTTATATGTTTATATAAGGTGTTCGTTGAAAGGTTGTTGTGTGGGACGGTACGTAGCAGTTTGTTGAGCGGGTGGGTGGGTGGGTGGGTGGGTGGGTAGGTGATCGGATGCGTGGGTGTCGAGGGAAGATAGATATGGAGGAGTTAGGTATTCGGGGTGGGTGAAACAATGCGGTTTCTTGTTCAAGGAATTGTTTTCAAAGACAGCCAACCAACCAGTCATTCTTAACTTGAGGAAACCATTCACATACCGTGGAATAGAATTCTATCATTCATGATAATGTACATTTTCACACACACATACATTCATAAATATATAAATGCAAAGTGAAATGCATATATATATATATATTTTTTTTTTTTTTTTTTTTTAAGTTTCAGCCTAGAGCTGCGGCCATATATATATATTCGGATATATGCACGTATATATTTTCATACATTTATGTATATATGAGGGGTTAGCATCAAAATTTGGCATCAAGAGCTATACTAACCACCAAGCTGAAGGGTACCGTACTCTTCCAAAGGACCCAGCTATCACGTCTAGAGCTAGGGCCATGTACTGCAGTAGCTTGGTATTCAAGGACCCATACCTATTTAATACCTTGACAAATGCATCTGAGGCATTATCATAATGTAGGGGTGTATATTTTCGAGAAATGACTTGACCTCTTGCTCTCCGGGATCCCAGATAAACTTACATCACAGCAAGAAATTCAAAAGAGGGCAGTTGTCTCAAACTCCCTTCTTCATCAAAAGACAATCGCATAAGAATCGCCACTGAAAAGGTGATTACACTGATGGAGATAGTATATCTGTGTGTGTGTGAGGTGTATGTGTATGTACATATATATATATATATGGGTGTGTGTCCACAAACATTCATGCATATAAAGACATTCATATATGAGCATATTTATAAATACATGCATTGGCGTATGTATGTATATTACCTTTCCCCATGTGATCAGCTTGAAAAATTGTCTATGACACTAGGATATTTTCCTACTTTTCTTAACATGAAACCAATGGTAGCCTTAATTCACAAATAAAGAAGCCTGATATGCATATATATATATATATATATATATATATATATATATATATATATATATATATATATATATATATATATATATATATATATATATATATATATATATATATATATATATATATATATATATATATATACATATATATATATATACATACGTACGTACGTACGTACGTACATACATACATACATACATACATACATACATACATACATACATACATACATACATACATACATATATA
>NC_142939.1:60564061-60566561 GCF_046866305.1 Octopus bimaculoides | reverse complement strand
GTATGACACGTTCCTTTCACACGCCCCAGTTCTTTCCCGACGCAGGAGATGATCGAGCCAACCTTGCTTAAGAAAATGGCGATCTCTGAGTCGAAGTTGCTGGTGTCTACGGAAATGATGATAATGTGCCTTTTCATTCCTTGCATCAGATGCATCTCTGTCTTGTTGATGATTTAATGTAATGGATACCCTTCCATTGTGGAGGCACATGGCCTAGTGGTAAGAGCAGTAGACACGCAGTCGAGAGATCGCGGGTTCGAATCTCAGACCGGGCGATGTGTTTGTTTATAAGCGAAACACCTGAGATCCACGCAGCTCCGGCAGAAGGTAATGGCGAACTTCTGCTGACTCTTTCATCATAACTTTCTCTCACTCTTTCCTCCTGCATCTAACAGCTCACCTGAGATGGACCGCTGTCTAGTCCAGGTGGGGAACCTATACGCCAATGAAACCAGGAAACCGACCCTTATGAACCAGGCTAGCTCGAGAAGGAACAAACAACAACGACAGTAACATACCCTTCCCTTAACTCATCTTCTCTTCATACCCCGTAAAATACGTTTACTCTATATATACATACACACACGCGCGCGTACATATCAATGTATATATGTATGTAGATAGATAGGTAGATTGGTATTATGTAACCTATGCAATAGATATATAAACAGGGCAGTTTATATGATATGATATATTATAATATATGTATATGTGAAGGCGGCGAGCTGGCAGAAACGTTAGCACATAGAATAAGTACCAGGCTTTAAAAATATAATACTGTGTTCGATACATTCGACAAAAAATTCTTGAAGGCGAAGACCCAGCCTGGCCGCAGTGATATGACTGCAACAAGTAAAAGATTTGATATATATATATATATATATATATATATATATATATATATATATATACACATTCAAAACAGCGATTCTGCACTTTCAGTTTAGCATTCGCTTTTTACATTAGTTCCTGGCTTTATTTTCTTTTAGCTATCATGGTAAATAGCACTTCACTTTCAGAATTGTATGTATGTTTAGAAATGCATATTTTTATTGAGTTCTTCAGTACATTTGACGTCTCGAAATGGTGATTTCTAATATTGACGAATTTTATTCAACTCTGCACGTGACGTTGTGAAGACAACTGTTCCAGGATCCTAGTACCAACTCTGTCTGTCTGTCTACTTCTTTCTCTGTTCCCCCCCTCTCTCTCTCTCTCTCTCTCTCTCTCTCTCTATATATATATATATATATATATATATATATATATATATATATATATATATATATATACATATATACAAACACATACACATATATACACACACATATACATACATACACACATACATATATATATATATATATATATATATATATATACACACACACACGTGTGTGTGAATGTGTGCGTGCGTGTATGTGCAAGTGTCTCTCTGTGTATGACTGTGTGCCTGTGTATCTGCATATGATTGTATACATACATTACATTACATAATCACGGCATCTCGAACATCTAACGAAAATATTTCCATGACTATTGACTGTTAGTAACGATTATCTTTTGATATGAAAGTAAGATGGAAGCCGACCGAGTTGACAAAATCGTTAGCATGTCGGTTACGCGCCATTTTATCCGCCCTTACGTTCAATATACGCCAAAACTCACTTTGCATTTCGTCAATTCGGAGCCGATAAAATAAGTAGCAGTCAAGTACAGGGGTCGATGTAATCGATTTGCCTCTCTTCTGAAAATTTGCAACCAAGATGGAAGAGTGAGGGTATGAATATATTTGAAACCTATAAGAATTTATTCGCACATGCGCATATACTTATGTATGTGTATATGTGTGTAAGTCTGTTTTTGAATATACATATGTATGTATGTATGTATGTATGTATGTATGTATTTATGTATGTTTGTGTGTGATATGTGTATGTGTATACATACATAAATACATATATGTACGTGTATGTGTGTGTGAGTATGTACGCATATATGTGGTTGGGCAGCAAGCTTCTTACCATGTAGCAACAAGAAAGACGCGCCCAACACATTTTGTAGGAGTTACATTCATTATTATATATAACAGCTTAATTCGACACCATGCGACTTAAAGTTTCGCGGGCTTTTAGCGGAGACACGTCTCGTTTAGGTTTACGTTACCGAATCGGTAATCGGTAAGTGTGTGTGTGTGTGTGTGTGTGTGTGTGTGTGTGTGTGTGTGTGTGTGTGTGTGTGTGTGTGTGTGTGTGTGTGTGTGCGTGCGTGTCTGTGTGTGTCTGTGTGTGTGTGTGTATGTGTGTTTATATGTCTGTATGTATGTATACGCATTCATATTTGTTTCATTCATTTCAACAGACCAACAAACATGAATAGAATAACGTTATAAATTGTTTGAATAATGCATATACCTTTCTAATTAATACAGGCCGCACGCACACACACTCACACACGCACACCCACACATACACACGTATGCATATGTATGCATACACAC
>NC_142939.1:60549061-60561561 GCF_046866305.1 Octopus bimaculoides | reverse complement strand
CTCCCACTGACACAAACACACACAGAGACACAGCTATATTGTACTGATAGTTGTTAGGTTAAGAAATTTATGGAAATTGAGTTAAATAATAATAAAAAGTAATAAGAATAACGTCGTTGTATGGGTAACTATAGCAACAGTGGACTTGATGACAACAACAACAATGGCAACAACAACAACAACAACAAAAACAAAAATAATAACAATAATAATAATAATAATAATAATAATAATAATAATAATGATAATAATAATAATAATAATAATAATAATAATAATAATAATAATAATAATAATAATAAATGTTTTAGTTATAACATGAAACATTGCAACGACAACAACTACAACATCAGTTACATCAAACAGAACAACAACAACAACTGCGTTGATTATGATATGAACCAATACAACTGCAAGATCAAATACAAGAAGGAGAACGGCAACAATAAAAGCAGAAACTTGAATAGTGGTAACAAACAACATTAATTGCATGTAGGACGACGGGGGAATACAAAATCTAAAACAAGGACATCAACAACGACAATGACAACAACAAGACTAATGAGAACTACTTTAACATCAAATAAAGGACACAACTGGTACTAATTTCATTAACTCTTGTTAATTATTAGTTAATCAACTTCAGAAAAGTCTTATATACTTTTATTGTTCTACCTGCTGATTGTTTTTGTTAAATGCGTGGTGAACTGGTCTGTTTCCTTGTTTGAAAAAATTAGCCTTTCTAGTCTGTCACTTAGACATATACGATTATATCTCCATAGATAATTTCGTTTTCACTGGCGCGGCTGCGTGACTAAGAAGTCTATTTCTCAATTATGTGGTTCTTGGGTTCAATTCCACTACGTGGAACTTTGGAGAAAGAATTTCGTCGTGTGTGTGCGTGTATGTGTGTATGTCTGTCTGTATGTGTGTATGTGAGTGTACGTGTGTGTGTCCGTCTGTCTGTCTGTCTATCTGTGTGTGTGTGTGTGTGTTTGTCAGTCTGTCTACCTCTGTGTGTATGTATGTGTGTGTGTGTGTGTGCGTGTGTGTCCTATCACCGCTTGGCAACTGTTGATGGTTTGTTTACGTCCCTGTAATTTACCCATTGTGCTAAAGAGAACGATAGTAAGAGAACCAGTCTTCAAAAATAAATAAATAAATAAGTACTGAGGTTGATTTCCTCAATTAAACCCTTCAAGGTTGTGCCCCAACATGGCCGCAGTCCAATGAATGACACTAAATAAAAGGATGACAATACTAGCTGCTGCATTAAAATCCCCATGAGTACTGGGCTTAGACGGTCGCCCTGTTTCACACCTCCACCTGATTTTTGTATCATTTTGGCAGAACCTAAAAATCTACTTTATTGGAGATTATCGGCTGGAGCATCTTTTCTGGGGACAACATCATCTCTACCTCTAACAAAGGATATTGGAGACTTAATCCACCACCCGGTTTAAACCTTAATACCACCACCTGGTAACATGATTCGCTTTAACGGAGTCGACTCCGCTGCAATCATTCGGGCCAGGTTTCCGATTTGAGGATAAGTTCATCCTGCCATTCCTACCGACCTGTCTAACCTAACTACAAGTCACGGCGGCCCTTTTTAAAGAGACATGGGCAATGGCCTTCTTTTGAAACGTAAAGATCATCACCCTCGTCATCATCATCATCAACATTCTGATCGTCATCGCGATCATCGTCGTCATCATCATCATCATCATCATCATCATCATCATCATCATCATCATCATCATCATCATCATCACTATTCTCAACATCGTCCTTATCTTCAATATCCCTCGCCATCACCACCGAAAACACCCTGCCTGTCACCACCATCCCCACAACCTCCAACGCCACCATCACCATCAGCAGCAGCAGCAGCAATCACCACCACCACCATTGACTTACTCCATTGCTATTGGTCTGTTTACAATACACGTCTACACCGTGGGATCATTGCCTGTTGTTTTCTCTTCTTCTCATACATTTCAACACTTTGCACCCGTCTACTCCCTCCATCTCTCCCTCTTCCCCTCTCTTTCCTTCACTATACATGCATGCATACATACATTTTACACATATGCACACACACACACACACACACTTACATATGTATATATATACATATATATATACATGCATAAGTATTTTTACACATATATATATATATATATATATATATATATATATATATATATATATACATATATATGTATGTATATATATATACGTATATATCATATATATATAAATTATATATTATATATACACACACATATATATATGTTTATATATATATATATATATATATATATATATATATATATACGTATATATCATATATATACACACACACATATATATATGTGCTTATATATATATATATATATATATATATATATATATATATATATAAATTATACACACATACACACACACTCACAGTCACACACGCATACATATATATGAATTGTGTGTATGTGTTTTCTCCACTCCATCCCTCACACGCTCGTTTTTACTTTCTTTCAGTTTCTCTCTTTGTATATTTATTTTCCTATCAACTACTACTACTACTACTACTACTACTACTACTACTACTACTACTACTACTACTTCTTCTTCTTCTTCTTCTTCTTCTTCTTCTTCTTCCTCTTCCTTTCTTTCTTTTTCAGTATATTTCGATTGTCTTGAGATTTTCTACTTCTGTTGTTTTGTTGTTTTTTGGGGGGTTTTTGGGGTTTTTGTTTTTTCCTCGACAATATCAGGTTTTGAATGGGCGGATCATTTGCTTAATTTCTCTAACAGCCGGGAGATTCATTCTTAACATTTCCACACCGTTGCCAGCAGCAAAATTTGGCTGGCAACGAGGAAACGGTAACAACAATAAAATAATTTTTTTGTTTTTTTTAAAATCAACTGCAATAACAACGACAATGACAGCAACACCACCACCACCATCACCAACAACAACAACAACAATAATCACATCAACTCTTGTAACTGCAGCGACGACGAGGAAGAACGGTGTATAGTGAAGTTGGTGTTAAGGAACAAATAAATAAATGAATAAATAAATAAATAAATAAATAAATAAGGAGATAAATAGGTAGATAAACACAGATAAGTGACAATAACATGCCGAAGATGTAACCAAAAGAATAAGCTAACAGTCGGAGAGGCTGTAGAAATGTTAAACACAAAAGCCACCCACGCAGAAGATTGTGAGAGAAAAATGTCATGAATGAACGCTTTTGAAGTAAATGTCGTTGTTTGAAAATATGGCGTTGGTAAAAAAAAAAAAAAAAGTGGGAGGAAAATGGTGGCAATATGATGATTCTAGGGTTGTACCGATTTGGCAGATGACTTGAGCTAAGATCTAAGATTGTGTCTTCTTTTATCTTCTGCTTGTTTTACAGTCATTTGCGGCCCTGCTGGGACACCTCTTTGAAGGGGATTTGTCGAACAAATCGATCCCAGGATTTATTTTAAATTTATTTAAAATTTATTCTGATACTATTGGTTTCTTTTATCGAACTGCTAATATATATATATATATATATATATATTCAATTTTTTTTCTCCGTGTTTTTCTCCTTGTCTCCGTATTCTTTCTGTTGAAGAGCGTAGCTCGAAACGTCAAAGACTTTCCGTATTCCCGAGCGTCATACTAATACATCCTTTTGTTGTTTACACCACCTGTCCTCGTCTGTTGTTATTATTTGTATATTCTCCCATATATATATATATATATATATATATATATATATATATATATATATATATATATATATATATATATATACGAGGAACAAAACAAACCAACAGCGGTTACCAGGCGAATGTTAGGGACAAACAAACACAGACACACGCATGAACGTGCACACACACACACATATACATGTGTGTGTGTGTATGGATGTATGTATGAATGTATGTGTGCATGTGGTTGCAAAGTGCGCTTCTTGAGCACACAGTCAAGTCATAATAGATATTTACACCTTCATATTTATATTCATATATTTACTTTTGTAATAGTTTTATGTACCAGTTAACGGCATAAGTACAGAATTGTGCTCCGCTCCTCGACTTTGTCTTCCAATAACGCATGCAACTTTATTTCTATTTGTCCTGATGTGAAGTTCTGTAGTTCTTATAGCCAGCTATATAAATATTACAGTCAGTTATTATTATTATTATTATTATTATTATTATTATTATTATTGTTGTTGTTGTTGCTGTTGTTGTTGTTGTTGTTATTATTATTATTATTATTATCATCATCATCATCATCATTATTGTTCAGTAGTTTTATTTTTATAACGTGCTTTCACTTCACTACCGAGCGCAGCTCTGTGCGCCTTGGGTATGTGCTGTGGTTTGCTGTGGTGCTCTTATGTTTACTGTATTGAAAGTGTTTTGCGTAGGATGTGTGCAGTACCCAGTAGTGCAATTTTCTGTATGTTATATATATATTTGTAAGTCCTGGTGTTTTTGTTATGTATTTGTCTGAATATTTTTTTTATCATACCTAAGGCACCTACTATGATAGGAATTGTTTGTTTTTAGATTCCACATTCGAGTTACCTCTTTGTATTTTGAAAGTTTCTCCATTTCTTTTAGGGAAACGTTGTCATTTGCTGGTATTGATACATCAATTATATTATTATTGAGAGCAGTGTATATCGCCCAGTTTACTCACCATAACTACCCGTATTGTTTTCATCATCATCATCATCATCATCATCATCAATCATTCATCATCCATCATCAATCATCAATCATCCATCATCAATCATCAATCAACCATCATCCATCATTCATCAATCATCATGCATCATTCATCGTTCATCGTTCATCATTCATCACCCATCATCCGTCATCAATCATCCGCCATCAATCATCAATCATCAATCAACCATCATTCATCATGCATCGTTCATCGTTCATCGTTCATCATTCATCAATCATCAATCATCAATAATCAATCATCGATCATCCATCATCAATCATCAATCATCAATCAATCATCGATCATCCATCATCAATCATCAATCATCAATCAACCATCATTCATCATGCATCATGCATCATTCATCATTCATCGTTCATCGTTCATCATTCATCATTCATCATTCATCATCATGATCATCATCATTATCATTATCATCATTATCATTATCATTATTATTGCCAGTGAGCTGGCGGAATCGTTAGCACGGCGGGAAAAATGCTTACTGGTATTTCGTCCGCGTTGACGTTCTGAGTTCGATTTCCACCGTGGTTGACTTTTTGGGGTCGATGAATTAAGTACCAGTGAGATACTGGGATCGTGGGCCTTTTTGTAGTAAGATTATTATTGTTAAAGTGGCGAGCTGGCAGAATCGTTAGCTCGCCAGATGCTTTGCAGTATCTTTTTCAGCCTTACGTTTTGAGTCAACTTTGCTTTTCGTCCTTTAGGGATCGATAAAAAAAAGTACTATCGACCACTGAGATCGATGTAATCGACTTACCCTCTGCTTCCAAAATTGCTGGCCTTGTACCAACATTTGAAATCATTATTGTTATTATTAAGGCGGTGAACTGGCAGAATCTTTAGCGAGCCGGATAAAATGCTTAATAGCATTTCTTCCAGTTTTATGTTCTGAGTTCAAATACCGCCAGGTCGACTTTGCCTTTCGTCTCTTCGAGTCGATAAAATAATTACCAGTTTACTGAGGTTGATGTAATTCACCAGACCCCATCCCACGAAACTTTCAGGAATTGTTCTTATACTTGAAAGAAAACAATATATTTGTCCTAAATCCTCCTACCGTTGGAGTACTTAATTTTTTTTACCAATATTTTCACCCCTATCTACCTTAGGATTTCTTAATGCATCTCGATATTTCGATTGCAGTCTCTATCTGAATATCGTCGATTTATCTCCCCTTCACCACGGTCTTCTTTTGTCGTCTGTTTTTTTTTTCTTCTAAACATGATTGTATTTACAAATGACTAAACATCTCAACAGATGTAACCAAACTATTCTATTTTTATTCGTCTAACTCTTTTAATAAGTCTTTCTCTTTTGCCAACCAACGGATGAGGCTCTTTTATAACATAGCAGTTTTGTTGGTCCCGTCAGCCTATGTAATGTGAAGAACTCGGCATATCTGCAAAAGAGTGTGCAACCCCATTATTTCCTCTTAGCTTTAAGAAAACTTTATTAAACATTATCCGCTTTTCTGAAAACTATAAGCAAACAAATTCGTGGGGCAGGCACACTTGTGTAGGTATGCCAGGAATTCAACGAAAGCATTTCGTTTCGAATGTTGGCAAATCCATTTAAATGTAATTCTGAATACATCCACCCAAACCTTACACCCATACAATACAGTGTATCGATCGAGGACTATTTCATACAAAGTGTGCCTAAGACCATACGATAATATGTCCTTATTTATTAAAACGCAAGATATTATATAAGGAAGAATTAAGGCGGCGAGAGATAGCAGAATTGTCAGCACGCCGGACAAGATGCTAAGCAACATTTCGTCCGTCTTCACATTCTGAGTTCAAATTCCACCAAGGTCGACTGTACCTTTCATCCTTTCGGGTTCGATAAATTAAGTACCAGTGGAACACAGGGGTCGATGTAATCGACTAGTCCCCTCCCCACAAAATTTCAGGATTATTTAAGGAAGAATTAACTATCATTTCTAAGAGTTCTGTTATTTCACTGCATGGCTATGCGGTTAAGAAGCTCGCTTTGCAACCAAGTCGCTTCGAGTTCAGTTCCATGATGCGATACCTTAGTCAAATATCTTCTGCTATAGCCCCGGGCCAACCAATGCCTTGTGAGTGAATTTTGTCGGTAGAAAATGTGAGGAAGCCCGTCGGATATATATGTATGTATCTATGCATGTATATATATGCATGTACATATGTATGTGTATAAGCCTTTGTGTGTGTGTGTGTGTGTGTGTGTGTGTGTCACCACCGCTTAACAGCTGGTGTTGGTTTCTTTATATCGTTATAACCCAGTGGTTTGGCAAAAGAGACCGACAAAACCAGTACTGGACTTTAAAACAATGTGCTCTGAGATCGGTTTATTCGAGTAAAGCCTTCAATGCGATGCCACAGCGTGACCGCAATCCAATGACTGAAGCAAGAAAAAGATAGAATAGCTCGAACGACCGTTTCGGTGTATCTTCGTTTCGAGATGTTGACATAAAGTAATTTCGCAAACGATTTCCTTAAAATAAGAGAAAAGAAATGTATAAAAATCATGAATTAAATTTAACAGCCGAGGATAACGAAAAGTAATTGCGACAAAAAAAAAAGAATTTATGCCTTTATCTTTTACACTTAACTCTTAATCATTGAAATGCGGCCATGCTAGCGTGCTTATTCCATTGTCGGTCACTTTTGCCGAACCGTTAAGGCACATGTACGCAAACAAACCAAAACCGGTTGTCAAGAGGTAGTAAAGGACAAACACACACACACACACACACACACACACACACACACACACACACACACACACACACACATCTCTTATATAAAATAGACCTGTGTGTATTCGCTTTTCATGCGAAAACGGCTGCGCGAATTGCTTCTATACTTCGGATGCATGAATAATTTGACCTCGGATTCTTAAGAGGGTCTTAAGTTTATTTTTTCATTAAAAATAAATAATATTGCTTTGTATATATGATTCTTTTCTTTGAAAAGGTTTCTCAATGTCAGCAACGGCGAAGTTTTCCGTTTTCATTTGCGAAACTTTTCACTTTCTATTTTAATGTTTTCATTTTAAGTTTAATTCGCTATTTGTGAACAACTACGATAAATTACTGAAAAAATATTTACCAAGTTCACAAATTTAAATATTTGGTACAAGATCATTTTTAACGAGCTTTTATTTATACGATTTCTTTTCATTTCATGTTTATTTCATTCATTGTTTGCAATGTTCTCTCTCTCTCTCTCACACACACACACACACATACACACAGTCTCCCTAATATAAACGCAAACACTGTCTCTGTAATATAAACACATACACACACTCCAGGTTTTATTTTGTTATTACACAAATATCGCATTAGAATTTTGCAATTCAACATGGGACGTCCAAAAAAATATGAGCATTCTTTCGCTTGAATCCGACAACTTCGTTAATTTCCGAATAAATTTTTCATTTGTTTACCTTTTGCGCTCTGTGTTCAGCTCTGTGTATTTGTAGTGAGTCACACACGCACACCTGTGTTTTTTGTATGTACATTTGTATACATCTATGTATATTTGTATGAGAGTGTGAGAGAGAGAACGGGTATGTTGTCATGTATACGTACATACATATTTTTTTGTATGCAAGTGTGCGTGTGTGTGTGTGAGACAGAGAGAGAGGAGAGAGAATGATGTCTAATTGACACTCACTCTCTCTCACACACACTCGTCCATTTCATCTGATGTTTGATACTGTGTGTGTGTGTGTGTGTGTCTGTGTGTGTGTGTGTGTGTGTGTGTGTATCGTTGCTGTTATGCAAAGGTGTCGTAATGTTGTCCAAAACGTTGCTTTTTCACCATTCCATAGCAAAACCGTTGTACTACACGTTGACAATTTTTGATATCTTGGCATCTGAAGCAGCCGGAGATACTATTGTTTGACCAAAAGAACTGACTATTGCAAGCAAAAATTAATATTGAAAAGAACGCATTTGGCCAAATTTGGACAGACAACAGTTTAACATAATAGCTACGATATAAATACGCGATGGGCTTCTTTCAGTTTCCGTCTATCAAATCTACTCACAGGGCTTTGGGCGGCACGGGACTATAGTAGAAGACACTTGCCCTAGTTACTAAACAGTGGAGCTGAAACCAGTGGAACTGAACCAAACGTCTTACCACAAAGCCACACCTGTACCTGTGTCAATTTTCTTAATTTTTGTATTCCAATCATTATTTAAATGGGGTTTTTCTTGGAATTCAAGGAAATCTCACGTAGAATCACGAGATGTTAACATATCACAATTCAATGTGAGAAATTTACTATTTATATTCAGTAAGGTATCGAACTGGCAGGCTTGTTAGCGCGTCGAACAAAATTTTAGCGGCATTTCTTCCAGCTCTTTACGTTCAAATCCCACCGAAGGCAAATTTTCCTTTCATCCTTTGTGAGGCTGATGAAAATAAAGTACCAATCAATTAATAATGGAGCTTGTGTGAGTGAGTAGCACCACCCTTCTCCCTGCCCACAAACATTTCAAGTCTTGTGCCTAAAATAGAAATTATTTACATACGACGCTGAGGGTTGTGAATTGGTAGTATCCTTCCAACATGGGGGAAAATACTTGGGTGTCTCTTCCGGTTGCTCGATACGTTCTGACTTCAAATCCTGCTAAGATCAATGTTGCCTTATATCCTTCCAGGATTAATAAATTATCAGTTAGATTCTGTTATCGATTAAATCCCTACTCTCAAATTTACTTGCCTTGCGACTAGATTATTTGAAATAATTATTCATATACAATGATTTCTCTATGTCTGGTTAACATCAACATAACTATAATGCTATAGTGGACAAAATAAAGTACATTAAATTGCCTCCACTACTTGACTTTAATACTTATTTTATCGAATATAAAAGATAAAAGGGATTTAAACTATAAAATTAAAGCTATATGAGTAAATATTGAAAGGTAATTCCATTGAAAACCTCTGTCAAATCTGCCGAAAGGAATATATCGAATTTCTAGATTCTCTCTCTCTCTCTCTCTCTCTCTCTCTCTCTCTCTCTCTCTCTCTCTCTCTCTCTCTCTCTCGCTCTCTCTCTCTCTCTCTCTCGCTCTCTCTCTCTCGCTCTCTCGCTCTCTCTCTCTCGCTCTCTCTCTCTCTCTCTCTCTCTCTCTCCTCATACACACTTGTACATGCACACACACGCATACACACACATATACATACGCACGTCTACGCAGTCATCAACGTCAGTGATGTCATAATGGGGTGAAAAATATGAATAATTCAATAACAAGAAGCATGTATGTATTTATGTAGTATATGTGTGTGTCTGTCTGCCTGTCTGTCTGTCTGTGTGTATGCTTATATACATACTCTACCTATTAACATACGTCCGTACGTACATACATACATACATACATACATACATACATACGTACATACGTACGTACGTACATGTGTGTGTGTGTGTGTGTGTGTGTGTGTGTGTGTGTGTGTGTGCATGTGTGTGTGTAACCGAGAGGCAGAACATTTATTCCAGTGTTTGAATTACTCATATTACAATTTGCTGAGACCAAACATTGCTAGTTAGTTACCTGGGATTCTATAATTTGGCTATATTGTTTAGTTTACAAGCCAGAGTTAGTTCAAATCTCATCGCAGTTGGCTTCGCATTTCATCCCTCCAGGGATCGGTAAGATAAACCATCAATCACACAAATACTACTGTCGATATAATCCACAAGTTATCTCTCTCCAAATTTCTGGTCTTGCGTCAATGTTTGGAACGATAATTAACAGTCTAGATTCAATATTATCTACGCTGTTGTATTGAGGTAAATAATCTTTAGATTTCGAATTCACTTGTGTAGGGTGCGTGACTCAGAGATCAGTCAGTCTCTCCGCATTGAGGAGTCACAACTCCGTATAAGGCATAAGGGCCTTAACGCAACATTTACTGCTAAGAAAACAAACTAAAAAAATACTTCTACAAGAATATTATGAAATGATAATCATAAAATTCTAGGAAAAATGGGTTTTTTATATTTAAGTAGCCAACTGGTTAGGGTGTTGACCTCATGATCGTAAGGTCATGGGTTTCATTCGTGAACGAGCCGGGCGTTGTGTCCTTGGGCAAGGTACTTTGTTTCACATTACTCCAGATTATTCAGCTAAAATTGATACCACCCAAGTACTGATGCAACCTTCTCTCTCTCTATCTCTCTCTCTCTATGTCTTTCTCTCTCTCTCTCTCTCTCTCTCTCTCTCTCTCTCTTTCACATCCTTGATATTTTGCTGTTTCAAAGGTGAGAGAATTGCGGTGTCTTCTGTGTCTTCTCATGACTCAAAACATTTTCAAATCATACTCGCTTGCTAGTGACGGTTCTGATATCTACTTTTTATATTAAAAAAAGAGATCATGGAGGATTATTGATTTACCAAAATATTTCACAGTGCTAAAAGATTACGAACCGCCCTTATGTAAAACCGAATACAGTCCTCTCTCCTGTCATATCTTGATGAATTTGTGCTTAATTTAGTGGACTATATTAAGGACAGGCAATAAATTTTCAGAAATGACAAAACAGGTGCAGAAGGCTTTGAAGTTAGGTGATTCGTAAAATTGGTAGAGCGACGAGAAAATGTCTTGAAGACAGCTCTTCAGAATTTGTAGATCATTGGGCAGACGGTTTAGATTCAGTGGTTCTCGACCAGTGGAGCCCCTTGATTTCTGTTTCACTCAGGTGGGCCCTCAAAACCATTTCATATTTTCAAAAATCTTATTATTTTTTATAATTAAATATTATTCAGAATCGTATTAAAAATTGTTAAAACATTTTGTGTAATGTAGAAGTATAAGCGATTTACTGCGCACAAATTTTAACAACAAAATCTTATATGGACCCGCAAGGGTCTTGTGGACCCCGCTTAAGAATCATTGGTCTAGAACAGTGGTCCATTTGGCCCCTGGGGTCCATATAAGATTTGGGGGGGATCCTCGCAACAAAAAAGTAAATTGGGGATCCACGACAATATTTTAAGCGCCTGAGAAAATTTTGCTTTGCATGAATGTATTTGTTTGTATTTCAAAAAATAGGTTTCTTCCTCTAGCATTTTACATAGTTTACCCTACACGAGTTAATGCGTGAAAAACAAAATAGGAATTTTGGAAGAAGTTTCTATAAAACTAACAAAAATGCCAGTTCTAAAATCTCTCAAAGAGATCAACGCAGTAGTTGTACTAAACAAATAATATTCGTAGCCACTTCAACATGTTTATCCGTTCGAATGGACTCTACTACATCGTTGACCAGCTAAAGATGTCTTCTATGGGTTAAAAAATCGCAGAAGAGTATCCGTTCGAACGGACAGCCATGTTGAAGTGGCTACGAATATTAGTTGTCTATAAAACTAGTTTTTAAACATTGGATGGCTTTTGGGGTCCACCAGAATAAAATAGTAATCAAAAGGGTCCATAGAAAGGGTCCATAGAAAGGGTCCATTTGAACTCAGAACGTAAAACCGGAAGAGAAGCCTCTAAGCAGCTTGACCGACGCAGTAATGATTCTGCCAGCTCACAACCATAACCTCGACATCGATAACAAGAATAACACCACCACCACTAACAACAGTGACAGTAATAATAATAACAACAGCAACAGCAATAATTTGTTGAAATGATTAAATGGCATGGCTTAAATTTAATTTGGGTTGTTTCACAATTTCAGTCACCATGCTGTAAATACAGACTCAGTCCCTCAGCCT